>NC_084825.1:22343011-22643011 GCF_958449725.1 Rosa rugosa
TTGGGCTAACATAGGGACTGGTGTCAAAGTTGAAGATGGTTTCACATTGGTTAACCTCGACAGGGGGCATCATCAATTTGATCAAGATCCCTTTATTTTTGCATCACAAGCAAAACAAGTTTTTTATTCGAGAGAGAGTGACACGTCAAATTGGCATGTTGTACTTAGAGCACCGCCTAGAGGTTTTTTTGAGAATGATTCTGTTGATGAGATTGCTTATATGCCAGTAGATGTATCACAGCTAGACCTAGATGTCGATGATGAAGAATGTTATAGATATAATAATGAGGAAATCTATTCGGTAATTGTATGAACTGCGCATGTCATAATTCTTACATAAATTCATTCACATGATGTATTGCTGATTATTTATATAAGTGAAGAGATTCTAATTTCTTTATTTATTTATTTTTTGCTGAACAGAGTGAAGGTGACTCTGACTAACCTATTTCAACAAAGCATCAGCATAAGTTCTCAGGTAAGATCTATTTTGGTTTGTGGTTTTAGATGAGGTTGTTGTACATGTCATATAGATGTTTATAGTAGCTAAATAAATACATGTGCTTCTGTGTCAACATATAAACTGTGATAAGGAATAGTTTGACAAATTTAAGTCTTGGCATAATTACATTAGTCAAAAATTAGTGTTGTTGAAGGTGTCTAGTATTATGAAATTAAGAAATTTGGAGGGAACAGAAGCTAGTTCAATTGTTTAAGTCTTTTGGTAGCTAGAGTCGAACAATGTTAAGGTTTTGAACCTTAATTCTTGCCATATTGGTTTGCTGCACATGTGATGGAGATGCATCTTTTCCTACTTTGAATTATATTTCCTAAGTTTAAAATTTTGCTTTTTGTCTAACTTATTTGTTTGACATGTAGACTATGCCTTCTGGAGAGATCTCAAAGAAAGGTGCAAAGAGAGCCAAAATGCAAGATAAAGTTGCACATGCAGTTGATGTTTCAGCTAGGCAACAAAGGCATAATCCCATGAGAAATTCTGAAGCAAATTTGAGTTCTTCGTCTCATTTGCCAGCAGATGCAGAACCTATTTCAACTGAAGGTGAAGCTACAGAAAAGCCAAAAATACCACCTAGAGGTAAAGCAAAATTGTTGGACATTAGCAAGAAAAAGAGAAAACGTCCTATCCTGGTTGAATTCAATGAAAGAGGCCAGCCAATTGGGAAAACTGCAGCTCTATTCTCCTCATTTATTGGATGCACAGCAAGAGAGCTAATACCAATGACTGCACCGACCTGGAAATATCTTTCAGATTTGTTCAAAACTCAGATTTCGGAACACATAACAGTAAGTTTTTCCATACTAAAAAAAGAACGTTACATCGTTCCTTATATGTTCACATACTCACTCATTTCTTTTGTAGACAAGTTTCATTGTTGACGAATGCCATAAGAAACAAGTTATTCGAAGGATGATCAAGCTTTGGCGAGATAATAGATCCAATGTGATGAAAGAAGTGGAGAAGCAAGCCGAACTTGTAGGCCTACAACGTGCTGCTCCATTCTCAAACCTGATAATGTAGAATCTATGAATCAGTGGCTAGATTTTATCAAAAACAGAACTAGTCCATCATTTAAGGTGCGTTTTACCAATATTTTGTTATTAGACAAGTCTAACTCCAACATTATCTTGATAATAATAGAAAAAGTAGCTAGAATTGCCTACACTTTATGAGTTTTTAACAACTATGGTGACTTGTTTGTCATAGGAAATGTCTAAAAAATTCAAAGCAATGCGCGCAGAAAGAACCTTACTCCACAGAACTAGTAGAAAAAGCTTTGCTCGTGTTGAAGAAGAATTAGTAAGAATAATTTGGTTGTTAATTTTATATGAGTTTTGTGATATGAGATGATAAATATTATTTGTACTTACTAATTTGTAGAGGGAACAAAGTGAAATCCCAGATGCAATAACAAGGTCTGATGTTTGGATTCATGCTTACGAAGCAAAGAAGAAGGATTCAGATGTAGTGGAGGATCCAGAAATAGTGGTAAAAATACTTCTCTTCAGTTTTCATTTTTTGAGACTATTATTTTAGGTATAAGAGATGACACAAGTTTGATTATTCATGTTTCAAATTTTTTTTTTGGCAGAAACAAGTGAAAATGTATAGAGCTGACCAAGAACCTTCAGAGAAATGTTCTTTGAAAGATGATGCTGTTGCAAAAGTACTCGGTCCTGATCCACGAGGACGAGTAAGAGGTTTGGGATTTGGAGCAGTCCCTTCAAAGGCAGATTATCAAACCAGTGTTGGAAACAAAGTTGCTAAGTTAGAGAATGCTTTATTTTCTCAATCACAAGATATGCTTGCTCAATCACAAGAGATCGAACGATTGAAAGAGGTGGTTGGAACTATTTTGGCACGGACAGAGAGAGAGGGGAATAACCATGTAAGTCTTCAAGATATGGCCTGCATACACACACACACACACACACACACACACACACACACACACACACACACACACACACATATATATATATATATATATATATATATATATATATATATATATTTATTAATATTTTCTTATTGTTATAATAAAAGGGAAGTACTAGTGGTCAGCATTCTGGTAATGCGCTTTCACAACAAAAAGATAAGGAAAATACAAGTGTGAGTGTGCGGAATTCTGAAACTGGGAGAGGACAAATCAAGCTCAATAAACAGAACTTAAGTGTTCAACATTCTGTTGATGAGGGGCTGCAGACCAAAGAAAAGGAAGGTGCAAGGACCAAGGGCATTAAGAATGATCATAGTAGAGTTGAGTTATTAAATTGGTTTCAAATGGGAGAAGAGGTTGTTGCAAGTGCAAAACTTGAGTCAAAGGATCCGACTGCAATGGTCCATCACATGCCTCTGGGCCAAGAATGTTGGAAAGTTTGGGTTCTTGATGTTTTGGAGGATATAGCTTTGTATCGACCAACGAGAGAGTTTGGAACGCTAAGTATGGCTCAAGGAAGTACAATTGCATGGCCTATCAAGTACATCAAGCTAGTTTAGCTAGTATTGAAACTTTGAGGTAATTTATTCTATCATCTCTTTTTGTTGTGAGGTATTGGATAATTGAACTTGTTACTATACTGAAGCATATCATGTGTACTAACTGAAGCAGTTATGAGGAAAAATTTACAGCTGACAGCACTAAACTGAAGCATATCATGTGTACTACACTAGTTGTAGAAGAGCAAATTACTCAATGAATGTTGATCCACATTCTGGCATGGTTTGCTGTTGATTTATCTTCTTTTTCTCTTTTGGACTTTTCTTTGGCAAGTCTAAGTAGAATATGGCAGTTCTGGAATTCAAATTACATGGTTTAAATATATGAATTGCTTTCCAATTTCCTGGTTTAAAAACTCACTTACTGTCTGCGTATTAGTTTCACAACGACTCATTTTTCACTCAGTTGAGTGAGCGAGCTGTTTATTTGTATGAGTTTTTGTTTCTTAGTTTTTGTTAATCATTTATGTATCATTTGTTGTGTTTTCAGATCAATTGTATTGTGCATATCTATACACCATCCCCAACTTGTTCTATTGTATGGGATTTTATCCCTGGATGCTGATAGGAAAGGGCAAGTGCTGCTGGTTTCTTTGTCTTGATCTTAGCTATCCGTCATTTTCCACATTTGCATCAAGTTTGACCCATCTGTAGGAGCTGCTGCGATGTTTGGACTGTGGAGATTTTCTAGAGCCTTAGATTCATGTGTGGAACATATTCTTGCACTGGATGGGAGTCGGATGCAGGCAGTTCTTTAATCAACTGAATATTGCAAGTATTTGAAGCTTTGTCTAGCTTTATGGTTTGCTTTCATTGCTTTTAATCAGTTCATGAGAATGATTTAGAGCTTTTATTGAATCACTTATTTTCTAGCTTTATTATGGGTTTATTATAAGGATTGTTTGCTTTCATTTTCATTAAGTAGTATATTTTGTAATACGCTATATTCTGAACATAAGTTTAAACTCAAGTTTGTTAGAAATTGTACTTGGTCTGTAGCAGATTGGATATAAAAAGTTTGTTAAAACCTTTTCCATTATCTATGATATATATGCTGTTTCACCAGCTCTCCTTTGAGGTTAATATTATTCTTGCTCAAGTCATTTTGTTAGTTGATCATTTTTGGATTATGAGCAGCCAAGAAACCTCTTTGACACAAAGACTTTTATGGCAGGTTATGTGCGTCGTGAATGACATATAAAAATTGATAGAAAAGCTTTTTACAGCGTGCAAATTGGGCCTTAAAAATTGGGCAACTACTTCTTTTACGGCATGCAAGAGTGTGCCATAAAAACAGTCTTTTACGGCATTCATTGTAAGCCGTGAATAAGGTCTTTTACGGCATGCCCAGTGCGCCGTAAATAAGTGGTTAGAAAGTCATTTACGGCGTGCTTTCTTGACATTCACGGCGTGCAAACATCCCATAAATCAAATTGGATTATTGAGGAATGTCTTTTACGGCCTGCATGGATGCACAATTACGGCCTTCTTATGCGCGCCGTTAAAGAGGAACGTCTTTTACGGCTCCGGCATTTACAGCCTACTTTTGTGCGCCGTAAAAGGGTATTTACGGCGCACATTGTGGGCGGTAAAAGGCTGTTTTTGGCGTAGTGACAGAAACACAATGAAAGAAATTGGAGGAGTTGAAGCTTAAAGATCTCAAGGTGAAAAACTATCTCTTTCAAGCTATAGACCGCACTATTCTGGAAACAATTCTTCAGAAAGACACTTCCAAGCAAATATGAGATTCAATGAAAAAGAAATTCGAGGGAAGTGCAAGAGTCAAGCGGTCACACCTTCAAGCTCTTAGAAGGGAATTCGAAACTCTAGAGATGAAGTCCGGAGAAGCAGTAACAGAGTATTTCTCAAGGGTGATGACGGTGGCAAACAAAATGAGAGTCCATGGAGAATCAATGCAGGATGTGAAGATTGTGGAGAAGATACTTCGCACATTAACAGAGAAGTTCAACTATATTGTTTGTTCTATAGAGGAGTCAGAGGACATCGATACACTCTCTGTTGATGAGCTGCAAAGCTCTCTAATCGTGAATGAGCAGAAGTTTCGAAGAACAGCTGGAGAAGAACAGGCCTTGAAGGTGACTTTTGAAGGTGGTCGACGACGTGGACGTGGCTCATTCAGAGGCAGGGGCAGAGGAAGAGGCAGAACCGGGCTCAACTAAGCGACTGTGGAATGTTATAAATGTCACAAGCTTGGACATCTTGGGATAAAGAAGCAAACTATGCAGAGCTTGGAGAAGAAGAAGAGATGCTTCTCATGTCCTATGTTGAGATGAAAGGTGCTCGGAGGGAGGATGTGTGGTTCCTAGATTCAGGGTGCAATAACCACATGTGTGGTGACAAAACCATGTTTTGTGAGTTCAAGGAAGATTTTCGGCAGAGAGTGAAACTTGGGAATGATACAAGGATGTTGGTGATGGGGAAAGGCAATGTGAGATTGAAGGTGAATGGGATGAGTCATGTCATAACTGAAGTGTTTTTTGTACCCGACTTGAAGAACAATTTGCTAAGCATAGGGCAGTTGCAGGAGAAGGGGCTGGCTATTCTCATTCAGAATGATTTGTGTAGGATTTACCATCCTCAAAAGGGCCTCATCATTCAAACGGAGATGACTGCAAATCGAATGTTTGTGCTGCTTGCAATGACTCAACCAAATTCCACAAGACCTTCCTGCTTCAACGCTGCCACAGAAGATCTCTCACACTTGTGGCATCGTCGTTATGGACACTTAAGCCAAAAAGGCAATAGAACTCTACAAGACAAGTAGATGGTTCATGGTTTGCCGAGGTTACAAGCTTCAACAAATGTGTGCAAAGATTGCGTGATGGCCAAGCAACATCGAGAGTCATTTCCGAAGAAAAGCACTTGGAGAGCCTCACAGAAACTTCAACTAATTCACTCTGACATCTGCGGGCCTATCACTCCTACTTCCAATAGTCATAAAAGGTACATCATTACCTTCATCGATGATTATAGCCGAAGAACTTGGATTTACTTTCTCGTAGAAAAATCAGATGCATTGAGTATTTTCAAAGTTTTTAAGAGTAGTGTGGAGAAGGAAACAAGAGAATATATTAAGTGCTTACGCACTGACCGTGGGGGTGAATTCACTTCAACCGAGTTCAACAATTTCTGCAAAGAGCATGGTATTAAGAGACAGTTGACCGCGGCTTACACTCCGCAGCAAAACGGAGTGGCGGAAAGAAAAAACTGGACCATCATGAACATGGTACGTACTATGCTGTTGGAGAAGAAAGTCCCCAAGACGTTTTGGCCAGAAGCTACAAATTGGACGGTGCACATTCTGAATCGAAGCCCTACAATTGCAGTGCAAAACAAGACCCTGGAAGAGGCATGGAGTGGAGGCAAAACACTCTTCACTAAGACTAACAAAGAAGGTAATATTTTGGTTGTTAGTTTATATGTCGATGACTTAATATTTACTAGAGATAACGATGTGATGATTGATGAGTTTAAAAGGTCAATGAAGACTGAATTTGATATGAGTGATTTCGGGAAGATGAGATATTTTCTCGGTATTGAAGTTCTACAGAAGGATGATGGGATCTTTATTTGTCAAAAGAAGTATGTTCTTAATGTGCTTAAGAGGTTCGGAATGGAGGGCAGTAATGTTGTGCACAACCCCATTGTTCCAGGCTTCAAGATGGATAGAGATGAAGATGGTGTCAAAGTTGATTCAACCCACTTCAAGCAAATTGTGGGGTGCCTGATGTACCTAACATCCACACGTCTAGATTTAATGTTTGTGGTGAATTTAATCAGCAGATTTATGTCTCGGCCAACTCTACTTCATCTCCAAGCTGCAAAAAGGGTCTTGAGGTATTTGAGGGGAACTACGGGCTTTGGAATATTTTATAGAAAGTGACGGGTTGATGACTTGGTGGCGTATACTGACAGTGACTATGCCGGAGACCTTAAGGAGAGTAAAAGTACCTCCGGTTATGTGTTTATGATGAGCTCTGGTGCTGTTTCTTGGTCCTCGAGAAAACAACCCGTTGTTGCGTTGTCTACAACCGAAGCTGAGTTCGTGGCTGCAGCGGGGTGTGCATGTCATGCTGTTTGGGTACAGAGAATCCTAAAGATGTTCAATTGTTTGCAAAAGGACTGTACACTGTGTTTTGTGACAACAGCTCAACAATCAAATTGTCTAAGAACCCAGTTTTACACGGTCGCAGCAAGCACATTGACGTGCGAATTCACTTCTTAAGGGACTTCACGAAAAAAAGGAATTGTACAGATGGTGCATTGTGGGACGAATGATCAAATAGCAGACATAATGACCAAGCCACTCAAGCTTGAACTATATTTCAGAAACTGCGAGGTTTGTTGGGAGTGTGTGAAGAACCTGTCGTAAACTAATTGCTTAGTGCAGTTAGTTTAAGGGAGGGAATGTCAGGTTTTTAGGACGTTTTGTTAGGTTTTTGTTTTTCTGTTAATAACCTACCTAAATGTTAGGGTAGTGTAGCTTGTTGTTGACTCTTTCCTTGCACATTTACCACGTTTAGTTGATAACGTGGGTTGTTCTTCTTCTCTTCAAGTTAGGTCTTTTGTAGGCTATATATATAGCCGATATGCATTCATGAATAAACTGAGGTTATTCTCTAAGATTTGCTACTTAGTTTGTGTTCTGCAAAATCAAGGCTTTGTAACAGTTCCTAACCTGAACAGGCAAGATGGTTTGGAGATCTAAGACGCAAACCTGACAAACATTTTGCAACTTACTACAGGTCTGGAAAATCTCCGTCTTTTTGTAGCGGGCGTCGTTGCCGGTTTCCACCGGAAAACGGTGAAGGGACGACTGCAGGTGTAGCACTCTTTGTCAAAATCTTTACGTGACATGTGTACGTAGGGATTGTCACCAAGGCATGATTCGCAGATGATCAGGAAGTCGATCTGATCGTTCCCGGCCATCTACCTCTAGATTACTCACCAATCTACTAGGTGCCATGTAACCCTAGAAATTATCAGTAACCTCCCACATTAACACGCTTACAGTTTCTTCTATTATTTCGAGTTCAATTGGTTTGTTTTTTTCTCTTGAGGATCTGAGCTTGAGTTTAATGGGACACCTTATATAGACGGCTTAGTTTGGTGTGAGTTACTCCTTGTTTGTATAGGGATAGGAATTTGATATAAGGTGTTCGTTAGTATAGGAAATGGAGTGTTTAAGCCGGCAAAGAAGGATTTTTATCATGAAGTTATCATACATCATCTTCTGCTCCAACAAAAAGAGCAATAGATTGAATTGTATTGGGTGCTAAAGTTGACTAAAAATCTATACCTCCATCGGGATGAAGGCAGGTGTTGAAGCTTCGACTTATGGAATCGGCGTCCTCTCAAACCCTAGTAAAAGAGGGTTTTATTTTTTTCCTCTAGGATGGTCCTATTTAGACCTCCAAAATTTAATATTTGTACCTCATATAATTTTTTTAATTTTATAAATTCAATTTTGGGAAATTTTATTCACACATCCCTAAATACTTAATACACACCTCTTACTTAATACACCACCCATTTGATTTCTTATTCTATCATTTTATTAAATACACCACTCAAACTACCTAAATTATCCTCAAATCTCAAAATTCTATATATAAATCAATATTAAAATCATCATGCTAAACTTTATCATAATCACAACGTTCTATATATATCATAATGAATTTAAATGCATTTAATTATCAGAATCATCAAAATAATTTTAATTTTCTTTCAATTATTATCATGAGACCTGTACAATCTTAACAATATTTTGTCAAAATTGCTGGTAGTCAAAATTGTTGAAAAATAATCAAGAACACATGAGGAGGATCCCAACTAGGTTTATAACTACATTGTTATTATTTTCTCTCCATTAGTTATCATGAAACAACATATACAATCATAAGGATTTTGTAATGCAAAATTGCTAGTAGTCAAGCTTGCAGAAGAAGATTTCAAGTAGGGTTTATATATATCATACTAGGTTTTATTTTCTTTCTATTAATTACCAAGAAACAATATGAACGATCATAAGAATTTTGTAATGCATAATTGCTAATAATCAAGCTCGTCATGAACTCATGACAAAAATTTCAACTTGAATTTATAACAATATTAAAAGCTATTAAACATATTCCAATTATAGTTCCTTTTCTAATATGAATGTCTTTTCAGTCATTTCATTTACCTATATAATCTAATTTTAAATGTAAAAAATTTAGAATGTGTATTAAGTATTTAGGGATGTATTAATAAAATTTCTCTTCAATTTTATCCTTAAAAAAAAAAAAAAAAAAAAAAAAAAAAAAAAAAAACTATACTAAACCAACATAACTCAACTGCCCGACATCAACCAAGATTGTGCGCCCTCAAGCGTTACGATTTGCAGGGGCTGCATGATGTGAAGATTTAAGAGATGGGTCTAGAAAGAGAGCAAGAGGAAGAAGAAAAAGAGGAGTTAGAAAGAAAAAAGAAAAGAGTTGTTTAAGGTTGCCTGTCAAAACATGATTGTTTCTATTGTGATAATCTCACTTGATCTCTCTCAATTGAATTATTAAATCACATATATAACCTCCAATAAAATGACTATTAAGGACAATAATTATACCAAAAAAATATTACATTTATTTCTCTAGACTTTCCAATTCAATAATATTATATTGCATTATTTATTAGTTTCCTTATCTATTTTCATTTTTCAATTTCACTACATATTCATTAAAGCATTTATATATATCTAATCAGATTTAAAGCTATGATGTATCATCATACATGTTGAATGGATATTGGTGAGGGAGAGCAATAGAAATCCTATTATGACCTAAATCTAAGTCTATTCATCATATTTGCTAAATAATATAAGCTAGCAATTAACAAAAAAAAAGTAAAAAAAAAAATTGAAATAATTAATCATGAGGTACAAAAATAGAGAAAAAAAAAACATTAAGAAAAAATGATAGGAGGTTTTAGTTGGACCTCCAAATTTGATATTTGGATCTCCATCATTTTTTAATTATTAATAGATTTTGTCAACTCATATGAAAAGACAAATAAGGACAAAGAGAGAGAAAAAAAAAGAAGAAGCAAATAGTCTTCTTACCTCCCCTATTAATATAGCATTCAATTTTTTTCTTTCGAAATTCTTTATATTACCTATATAGCTTTATAATACCTAAAACAATTAAGTAAAGATAATTAATTTCTATACATAGCCTCATAATTTAATACAAAAGTAAATTTAAAACAATTTGAATTTGAAATTTCCTTAAACTAAATTTATTGAATATTTTGATGTAGTTATTACTAATTAAGATTCAAGCTTTTAATTAGATTTAATCGATGTATAAAATATATAATAGAAAATTATATAGTAGCACAAGACCAAAGATATAAACACAAAAAACCCACCTTCAATTAGATTTATACAAATAAAGACATGAGTCCAGACCCAAAAACCAAATAATGCAGGTCTGACTCCAAATTTTAATAGAAAATGACTAAAAGGCTCAGTTTTTATCAAAATTTACGCGCATTGCCACTGACCTAAAACCCAGCACCCCAAAACAAAAGCCCCAACACATAAACCCCAAACCTAAATCTGCAAACGAAACAGGAGCAGTGAGGCCTTGCCGCCCAAACCCTCACAGAGTCTCTCCCTCTGGTGCTTGCGTGCTCAGCTCGAATCTGGCTTCAATGGAGGTTGATAAGGTAAGCCCTTACTCTTCTTTTGCTGCCTTCGTTTATGTTCGTTTCGGTTTCTAGAAATTGCAAGAGGAACATGTTGGCATGAGGTGGTTATCAAGTTTCTTCTCTTCCATGGACGTAGTTTCATTTTCCCCTAATATCTTCTCTACCTATAAACCCCTACACTTTCAATTTGATTAGCATGAGGTGGTCTATGCTCTCAAGAAGCAGGGCCGAACCCTTTATGATTTCGGTGGTTAGATTTGGATGTGTAGGATCAATCTCTCTAGTTGGTTTGCTTGTCGAATTGTTGTGATTTCATGAATCCATACAAATTGGATGTGTATGATTAATCTATGTCTTTTCTTGCTCTTTAGCAATTTTTATTTTTTTTTGAAATAAAGGGCTGGTGCGGCTGCCCTCAAGCCTTGATTAATGAAATTGCCGAATAAAAGGAGGGGGGGACATTGAGCCTAAACCCCATATTACAATAAGCATCTAGAGAACGTCCCAAAATAATATCAGGAGTCTCTATAAAATATATGTATTCTAGCATGCACCAACTAGCAAAGAGTGCTCTACCAGCTACTCCATTTGCTTTGAAATATCGGTGACATAATGGAAAGATAACTCGATTACAACGAAGCATAATTACCAATTTCACAGCTTTCCTACTATGTTGCCGCCGGAAAATAAATCCGACTACTATGTTGCTCTTTAGCAATTTCTTGGCTATGGTAGTTTTGGTGGGTTAGGAACTCATGCACATCAGGTGTTTGATGAAAGTCTTCAATGAGGTTGTTGTTGTACAAAACCCCTTTGTTTTGGCATGTTGATTACTATTACTAATTGCTACTGGTTTGACTAATTGCTACTTGTTTGGTAAATCTTGCTGTGAGAATAATGCGATTTTCTATGTTTTCAATTTCATTCATGGGTTGACAGATCTAATTACTCCTGCTCCTGCTACTACTCATGCTCTTGCTCCTGCTCCTACTCCTGCTACTGCTACTGCTTTTGCTCCTGCTACTGCTACTGCTCATGCTCTTGCTCCTGCTCCTGCTCTTGCTCTTGCTCCTGCTACTGCTACTGCTATTGCTCCTGCTCCTGCTATTGCTACTGCTCCTGCTCCTGCTCTTGCTACTACTCGCGATGCTGCTACTGCTCTTGCTACTACTCGCAATGCTGCTACTGCTACTGCAAATGAAGCTACTACTGAACCAAGGACACGTTCAACAATAAAGAAGAAAAGGAAGTTTGACTAAGAGCTCTGAGATTCTCTCTTAGCAACGTGTAAAAGAAAGGGATTTTTTTTTCTTTAAGAAGTAACATAAAAGGATTATTCTCAGGAAAAAAAAAAGTAACATAAATGGATTATAAGTCAAAAAAGTAGTTAAGGGTAAAAAAGTAAATTAACTCATGACATGTGGTAAGTAGGGCTGGGCATGGGCCGAGTTCGACTAAAATTTCACTGGGCCCGGGCCCAGCCCTTTTCTTACGGTTCGGGCCCAAAGCCCGTTTTGGCACTAACGGGGACCGACCCGTTTCATTTCGGGCCGGGCTTCCGGGCTTTCGGGCCGAAATACATGTAATCTACATTTGCTGTCGACGATGAAACAACAACCTTCCCACCAGCCTCTCCACAACTCACAAGCATATTTGCAGTCACTAATCGGCCTCATTTTCTCAGCAGACAGTCAAAATACAAAAACTAGTGAAATACAATTGCTCATTGCTCTCAAATTGTAATGAACTGAACAAAAACCCAAATCCCAGTTCAGCTACAAACCAAATAAGCACAAAAAAGAAATCAAATTTATCAATAAACTGAGGAACCCATGAAGCTAAAACGAGGAACCCATCAATAAACTGAGGAACCCGAGAGTGGCAGACCTAAAGAACAATGGGCTCCTATTCTCTGGCTTCGAATTGACTTATGATATGGCAGAAAGATCTGTGAGGGAGAAAGAAGGAGGCAGCCTCTCGCAGTCCTGGGCGGCTGGGCCTCTCGGCGTCTCAACTTCACGACATCTTGAATCAAAGCCACCAGTTACAGATCTCAAATCTTGAATCAAAGCCATCAGAGGTCAGTGGTAGAGATGGAGAGTGACGGCGCAGCGTAGACGGAGGAGGAGGCGTTGGGTTCAGATCGGGTTTAGGAAGAAGAATGAGGCGGCCTTGCAGTTTCGTATGCGTCGGATATGGCCTGTGAGAGAGAGCTGTGCAGCCATGAGCTCGTGTAGGTGAAGTGAAGAGACAGAGAGAGCAGTCCTCGGCGTCTCAGCGTCACGGGCTCACGGCGTCTCAGCTTTAGTGCCTCATGGCTATAGCGGAGGAGAGGGAGAAAGGAGGAGGCGGCTATGAAGTTCTAAACGATCGAGTAAATCTGAAGTTAAATTAGAAGTGAGGCTGTAAGACTAGGTTTTTGGATATTTGAGTGGAGTAGAATCTTGTATGTCCAATCCTATGATAAGGAATTTGTGCTCTATATTAGGACCAATAATACATGGACATCTGTTTATTTTTAATATATACGGGCCTGACGGGCTTTTTCAAATTTGAAGTATAAGGTTCGGCCTGAACCGTTTGTTTGAAAGTTAAGGCCCGGACCCGAACCGTTTTGATAAAAAAAAAATTAGGCCCGGCCCGAACGGGTCGGGCTTTGACGGGCCGGTCCGGATCCGCGGGTTTTCGGGCTTAAATGCCCAGCCCTAGTGGTAAGTGGAGAGCAGATTGTCCTTATTTGTAAGATTTAGTTCTTATATGTTTAATTCAATCTTTAAAGGGTGTATCTATTAAATCATCTTTTGTCAATAACTTATATGTAATATGTTAATAAAATACTATATAATTTGAGAACCTAAGTCTTTTCAAGAACTATCCATATTGCAAAACAAACAAAAAAACTATAATCTGGATTAATAGAAAAATCTTTGTAATTGTCTACTTGTTTGTATCATCCAAGAATCACTTTCTGGTTCTGTCACTGATAATACACCAAAAATGTAGGCAGCTTACTCATAAAATTCTTCATGATTGAATTGATAGAGATAAAAAAATAAAAAAAAATAAAACAAAAAAAAAAAATTGTTGAAGATACAGATTTAATTGTTTAAGGGTGTTTTGGTAAAATTAAGGAGGTGTACTCAGAACATCTTTAGCAGACTCTCTATTTTGGCTCCTTAGCTATTTTGGAGAGCATGTTTAGCTTTTTATCTATTTTAGCAGCTACACCGGACTCCTAAGAGCAACTCCAACAGCTTTCCTATACTTTCTATATAATAGGGAAGCAAAAGTCAAAGCTTTAGCATCTTTTTCTTCTCCAACTCTAACAGATTCTTTATTTTACAGCAATCTCTAAAATCTCCATATTCTTCCTTAAATTTTAGAGATTGCTGTAAATATAGGGAATTTGGTTTTCTCTTTCCTCACTTTCTCTAAAATAGGGATAATTATAGGGAATCTGTTGGAGCAAAAGAAGCTCATTTTTTCCTAAAATAGAGAAAAATCAAAATATGGAGAAGCTGTTGGAGTTGCTCTAAGTGATTCTCCATTATAACTTTTAGCTATCTCGCTCCTAAATATAGAGAGCGAGATGAGGCTCTCTATAATTTAAAACATTCATTTTAAGTTATTTTATGTAATTTATAAATACATTTAAACTATTTAGTCTTCATTTAAAAAATAATATAAATATAAAACTAGCTAAAATAGAGAGCACTGATGCAGGCGTATTTCTAAAATGGCTAGCTAAAATGACTTTTTAGCTACTTTGGCTAAACTTTGACTCAAAAATTGCTAGTATTGCTAAAGATGCTCTTAGTTTTTGAAGTATTCAAAAAAGCGAATTGGAGGTTTAATAAGTAGGAGATGTCCAAGTATCAAATTTGGAGGTCCAACTAGAACTTCCCAAAAATGATTGCTCTTCATTTTCTTTCGCACAGCTAAAAGAGAAAAAAAAAAACCATAAAATAGTTCATGTTAAAACATTTTCTTGTTAATTAGAAATTAATTTTTGAAACCCAATACCTTGTGTTTGTTTAAGTAAATCCAGAATATGTGTCTGGCCCAAACTCTAGGTTACTTGTGCAAGTTATAATAGAGTTTATGTTAGAGATATTCTCGGAGATATTCGTAGATATCCAATCATTGTACGATTATGTTTCTATGTACAACTGTACATCTATGCTTGTAATCCTCTATATAAAGAGACCCCTATTATCAATGAAAGCACAGCAAATTTTCTCTCAAATATCAATTCTCTAAAACACGTTATCAGCATGAAGCCCTAACCCTAAAATCCTAATTTTGTAGCCATCAAATATGAGCAACCACCACCGCACACCTTGAAGCCCACAATCCCATGAGCTCAAAACCGGCGGCGGAGTCACCGGAACCGGCCTGAAAAGTACCGAACCGGCCCCCAAAATAGAAAAAAGATCCTCGCCTGGTACGCAACCTTCCAGACTGCCATCTACCGTTAAATTTGGATACAAATGGCGCCTTAACTCCAGAATCCGGGAACCTGAAACATAACTCCCATAACCGGTCGTAAAGTTGCCGGACCGGCCTGTAGAAGCGCTGCACACTCTTGAACCGATCAGACTTCCAAAAGCTGCACATGCACGTCGCCCAGAACTTCTCTAACCCAGTCCAGTGCAAGCATCAGCCTCACTAGGCCCACGTGTCAGCAAAAGAAGAAGGAGCGGCCCAGAAAAGAAAAAGAGAAGGGAGTGGCCCAGTTGGCGTAAGGCAGAAAAGGAAAAAAAAAAAAGGAAGAGATGCGGCTCACTGCCAGAAAGAAAGAAAGAAAAAAAAAAGGAGAGACGCGGCCCATTACCTGAAGAAGAAGAAAAAAAAGGGCAGTGGCCGACATTGCCAGAAGAATTAAAAAAAAAAAAAAAAAAAAGGAAGAAGAAGAGCCCACAGTCAAAGTCAAAAGAAAAAGGTTTTTTTTTTTTCTTTTTTTTCAACATTTATGCTTCTGTTTTTCCGTACTTTCAATTTCCTTTCCTTTTCTCGGGGTCTTGCAACCTGCCTTCTTCTATTCCCCTTTCTTCTTCATAGGGGAGACCAGAAGCCGAACTGTGGGGGATCAGACTCCAAGCTTGGTGAAGAGTCCTCCAAACTTAAGGCTAAAGGGATCCTAGATACGATCCAAGAGCCAAGTCAGAACGTACTTACTCCTCAACAAGCTGCCGTTTTGGAAGCGAATAGCGCTACTTTTGAGGCAAACCAAGCCAAAGCCATCTTCTCATGACAAGGCACATGAATGATGCGCTCCAGAATGAGTACCTTAATGAAGAGGACCCTAGAAAGCTATGGGTAGAACTCGAGCAGCGATTTGGCAAAGTTCGTGACTCCCTGCTTCCTGATTTAGAAGTGAGATGGCATAGCCTCCGCTTCTGTGATTTCAAGTTTGTACTTGACCATAACTCGAAAGCTTCGTATCAAGTCTTTGATGGAATTCTGTGGAAAGAACATCACTAATACGATGTTGATCGAGAAGACTCTCTCTACCTTCCCCATCTCTACATTGACGATTGCAAAGAATTATAAATTGATGTCATTGTCGGACGCATCACAAGGTTTCATGAGCTTATTGGAGATATAAACGTAGCTGAAAAGCACGACAAAATACTTGTGAAGAACTATAACTCTAGACTCATGGGAACCAAGTCTATTTCGGAGTCTAACTATAGTCGCGCCCTTAAGGGAGGGCGCAAGGAGTGAAACCCTAGGACAAGGGATAATTCTGGACGTTCTAGTCCATATACTCGCCCCAAAGAGGAAGGAAACCGCCAAGATAGGCGTACACGAAACCGTGGAGGTTAGCGTGTGAGGAGAGAGGGAGGCAGAGCCTCTGGCTATGGTGGTGACGCCACCAAGGTTAATAGCCATCCCCAACGCGCCTCTAAAGCGCCTCGATCAAGGGAGCTTGACCATAAAGATGCTTGTCTTCGGTATGGAGCGTCCGGACATTGGGCCAAAGCATGTAAAGCACCCCAGAATATCGCAAACGCGACGTACAAGACGTATCGTGAAGTAAGGGAAGCAAATTACATGGAGCAAGAAGATCAAGACGACGATCTCACTCTAAGGGTTGAAGACTTCAAAGGCCAAGAGACTAGCTATTTTGATTAAGTCTTTTTATTTTCCAAGAGATGTAGGCAATTGCCATATTATTTTTTGTAGTAAATGCCCATGGTTTAGTCTTTCTTCAAACTAGGCTCGTCCAAAGTAAGTGTAATGGCTAGGAAAGTTTTGAGATTAGTGGTACTTAAGCGAGCCTTACTCCACCGACATCTCTATACTCACCTGCTCACATTTGCTTTCGAGTTACTGAAAGAAGTTAAGACGACTACCATTGTTTTCCATTAGCTAGTTCATTGGATTAGATTTTCTCTAGTTAAAGAGACAATGATGTAATTCAGTTTGGCTTATTAATAAAAGTTGAGTTCTTTTCATTATGACTCATTTTTAATTACGAGCTTTTTCCTTTTAGGAATGGATTCTGTAGAACTGCAATGTCTCGCGGATAGTGCGACTATGCACACCATTCTCCGCCATAGTCAATTATTCTTAGAGATGTTGCCTACATATTCCTCTGTGATTACGATGGCTGGGCCATCAGGTTTAGTTCAAAGACATGGAATGGCCCAATTCCTCTTGCCAATTGGCACCTTGATAAATGTCGCAGAAGCTCTCTACGCTCCTAAGGAAAATCTAACCTTATTGAGCTTTAAAGATATAAGAGCCAACAGATTCTATGCAGAAAAGCATATTGAGAACTAAAAAGAGTTCATTTGCATTACCTCTAATAATTGTGGACGAAAGCGCATCTTAGAGAAGTTTATGTGTCAATCTAGTGGACTTTATGTCACTACAATTCGACCTATTGAATCCAATAATGTGATAAGAGAATATCTCTTGGATTTTGACACATATTGGCTTTAGCATGATCGACTAAGAAATTCTGGTCTTGATATGATGATCCGTATACTAAAGACTTCACACGGACATCCATTCTTTCGAGCGAAATGAAGCAAGAATCAAAGTTTGATTCCCGGACTTAGTGTGACCGCAGCCGCAGCCACCTCTGGCGCCGCCTTCGTCCACTGCCGGCCTAGGGCTGCCCATGTCCCCCTTGATAACGCCATAGATGGCGTCACCCATGGATGACGCCATGGATGCCATTTCCTATGGTTCCAACACCATGATGGGTGATGTAGTCACAAATTTTGCTTTGAATAGCGCTTCAGACACTCAGGCCCAACCAAAATCCTCATTGGTTGCTTCTAAGGCCCCTCGCTCATTTTACAAAGCCTATTCCTTAGGGAAATTAGGACGAGACCGTCCTACGCAAAGGATCCAAAAATACTCATTCCGTTCTTAAAGAGAATCCAAGGGGATATCTGTGGACCAATTCAACCATCTTGCGGACCTTTATACTTTATTAGATTGGTTAATGCGACGACACGCTGGTCACATGTTGCGCTGTTGTCCACTCGACATGCTGCTTATGCTAAACTCTTAGCTCAGATTATCCGTCTACAGGCTCACTACTCGGACCACCCAATTAAGTCAATTCGACTTGATAATAGTGGAGAGTTTACATCGAAAACGTTCGATGACTATTGCATGTCACTGGGGATTGATGTAGAGCATCCAGTTCCCCATGTTCATACCCAAAATGGTCTCACGGAAGCTGCTATTAAGCGCCTACAAATGATAGCAGGGACATTGGTTATGCGCACCAATCTCCTTGTTTCCACTTAGGGATATGCAATATTGCACGCAGCGACGCTAGTTCGTCTACGACCCACTGCCACCCAACCTTATTCTGCGTTACAGCTAGTGATTGGGTGTGCCATTTATGTGCCTATTACGCCGCCACAGCGTACTAAGATAGGTCCACAGAGACGAATGGGCATATATGTTGGATATGAAGCTCCAACTATCGTCCACTACCTGGAACGCTTCACAAGCGATCTCTTTACCGCTAGATTTTCGGATTGTCACTTTGATGAGACAATCTTCCCATCGTTAGGGGGAGATAAGAACACACATGTTCAATAAGAACGACAGAAATTGTCGTGGTCTGTCCCCACTATGTCTCACCTTGATCCCCGTACCGCATAGTCCGAACTTGAAATGCGAAGAGTATTCGAGCTCCAGAACGTAGCAGACACTCTACCTGATGAGATTTCTGATGTTGCTAAAGTGACGAGATCACATATACCAGCTGCAAACGTGCCTACAAGGATTGACGTCCCAAATACTAGACGTAACGTTGCTCCTGAGGTACCAAGACATGGCGCCACTGCGCATATTGGCAGTTATGTGGCGTCTATGGCCGCAGGTCTCGCAAGGAAGTGCGGTAGACCGGTTGGTTTGAAGGATACTCGCCCTAGAAAGAGAGCGAATGAGGCACAAACAAATCCTTTGATCATCAATACTCAAAATCCATCCCATGAGAATATTCCGGTTATGGTTATGTCCAAGAGACATCTTTGGGGGATGCCTCGATGTTGGAACCTATCCATGAGAATGTAGAGATCTCTGTAAATTACACTAGTGTACATGGGACGTTGGAAAGAAACTCCATCATCATTGATGATGTATTCCCGTATTCTGTAGCGCGTGAGATTATTACGACCGATGACATCGAACCACGCTCTGTTAATGAATGCCAACGTAGAGCTGATTGGCCAAAATGGAATGTAGCAATCTAGGCAGAACTTGATTCTCTAGCGAAGAGAAAGGTATTCGGGCCAGTTGTGCCAATACCGCCCAACACTAAACCAGTTGGTTAGTATTAATTCGTTAGAAAGCGTAATGAGATAAATGAGATTGTAAGGTACAAAAATCGCCTTATGGCGCAAGCCTTCTCACAACGCCCTGGAATCGACTAGGAGGAGACCTATTCTCCCGTAATGGACGTCATTATGTTCCGCTACCTTGTCAGTTTGGTAGTTTCCTAAAAACTAAACATGCAGCTCATGGATATGGTTATTGTGTATCTATATGGGGATCTAGATACATAAATATACATGAAGGTCCTAGATGGACTTCAGTTATCCAAGTCAAGTGGCTCTAAACTACGGAGCGCATTTGCAATAAGATTGAAACGCTCACTGTATGGATTGAAGCAATGTGGACGGATGTGGTATAACTGTCTAAGTGACTACTTGATTGGGAAGGGATATGTTAACAATGAACTATGCATGTGTGTGTTCATAAAAAGAACAAGTTCCGGATTTACAATAGTAGCGGTTTATGTTGATGACATGAACATAATTGGCACCCTTAAAGAGTTAAGGGAAACCGCTGAACACTTGAAATCCAAGTTTGAGATGAAAGACCTTGGGAGAACACGGTTTTGCTCAGTTTGGAACTTGAGCACTATTAAGATGCATGGTATCCTGATTCATCAATCAGCTTATACCAAAAAAATGCTTAAGCATTTCAATACTGACAAGTTAAGCCTTCAAGCACCCCAATGGTCGTCCGTAGTCTTGATCCAAAGAAGGATCCATTTCGTCCAAAAGATGACGATGAAGATGTGCTAGAGGCTGAAGTGTCTTACCTAAGTGCAATAGACGCATTATTGTACTTAGCTCAATGCACAAGACCAGACATCTCATTTGTCGTGAACTTGTTATCTAGATATAGCTCTACACCAACATGACGCCATTGGACTGGTGTTAAAGATATCTTTTGATACCTAAGTAGTACGATTGATATGGGCTTTTTCTATCCCTACAGAGAGACGTTGAATTTGGACCCATCATATGTCAAGAACGCCACCAACAGTGGTCTACGTTTTCTCTCCCCATCCCAAAATGACATAAGTGTTTTGAAAGGTTTTGCTGATGCTGGGTATCTCTCTGATCCACACAAAAGTCGTTCCCAAACTGGTTATGTGTTCACCATGGGCAAGACTGCGATATCTTAGAGGTCTACTAAATAGACCCTAGTCGCTACTTCTTCAAACCATGTAGAGATTATTGCTCTTCACGAAACAGTACGTTCGTGAATGTATATGACTTAGATCCATAGTTACTCATGTTCGAAGCAATTGTGGTTTGAAGTCTACCACAGATGAGTCTACCAGCATTTATGAGGATAATGCTGCTTACATTGAACAAATGAAGCAAGGCTACATCAAAGGCGACAACACCAAGAATATATCGCCCAAATTCTTCTATAATCAGCAACAACAGAAGCTTCTCAAGATCAAAGTGAACCAGGTTCGATCTGAGGATAATGTGGCAGACTTATTTACTAAGTCATTACCCAAATCCACGTTCGAGAAACATGTTGCAAGCATTGGCTTGTGGAAGTTATCTAAACTCCCATGATCATAGTCATCAAGTAGAGACGCATACATCAGGGGGAGATGTCTACATATTGATCTTGAAACGTGAAGGGTTGTGCTCTTTTTCCCATTCGACCGAGGTTATTTTTGGTCCCACAGAGTTTTTGTTACTCAGCAAGGTTTTTAATGAGGCAACGAGAGGAGCACCACGTTTGGGCAACACAAGGGGGAGTGTTCAAGTAAATCCAGAATATGTGTCTAGCCCAAACTCTAGGTTACTTGTGCAAGTTGTAATAGGGTTTATGTTAGAGATATTCGTAGATATCCAATCATTGTACGATTATGTTTCCATGTACAACTCTACCTCTATGCTTGTAATCCTCTCTATAAAGAGGCCCTTATTATCAATGAAAGCACAGCAAATTCTCTCTTAAATATCAATTCCTTAAAACAGTGTTTGATTTTTTTTTCTTATTGGATAAGAGATTTATGTTATCTGATTAAGGAATAGAGATGTAATTAAGATCAACCGAATAATTAAATCATTGAAATGACCAAATTCTTAAAGATAATAGTTTTTTTTGCAAATTATATGAGTGAGGTTATTTGAGGAACTTGAGTGAGGTTTAGTGAGTAAATTTAGTATTTGAAAATTTGATAGTATAAGACCATTAGTTGGAAGCACATTATTCCAATGCTTAATCAAATTTTATATGTTCATTCCGATATGAATTATAGTATTCATCAATGAATTATTGAATTATATTGACAACAACAATATATGAATCAAATTCACTGCCCATGTAGAGAGAGTGAGAGAGTTTTGTACATGGATACAGTTGCGGATGGCTCGTTATGTTGCTGGAGATGTGATATACATGCAAGCTAGATGTAGGTGGTGTGGAGGTGAAGATGTAGAGAAGAAGGGGAAAAAATGGCACAATCGAAAGTTTAATTAAGTTTTTTAAAGAAGAGCTCTAAATACAAAATTTTAAGATATTAAACATAATCTGTAAATCATCTTTGGTTAATCTGTAATTCGTTGAACTGCATCTTAAACATAATCTAGAGAATGTGACTCTCACGTGCTCCTAATATATTAAATAATCTAATTAATATGTTTTCTATGTTGAAAACACTAGATGGAACACTAAATGAAATTCGGTGATTAATTAGTACAAGTGAAAGAGAACACAAGCAATTGCTGACGCAGTGTAAACCTCTCCACTGAGGAAACTTCACTGCGTGGCTTTTAACGTAGCCAACACGAGAATCAAATCCAATACGAATCAAATCGTTACAGATCACAAGTAGTGGTATTCAACACAACCACATTGACTAGCAACAATGCTAACTTGTTCACAACTGTAAAAGACCTATTCTAAGCAACTATGAAACAATCTGTATAGATGAAGAATTCTGGACGCGTCTTCAAATACGGTCTTGCCTTGATGCCTCACAGATCTCAATCACATATGCAAGTGATGAATGCAGTGACCAAGCAATATAATCAAACAATCAAAACAACAATGAGAGTTTTTGGAAAACCGTTAGTGTAGACTATGCAACACTATTATAAAAATCAAAAACAATAACTCTGCTCATAACATAGTTTCAAAACCTTTTATAGAAGACAAGGACTCCCCCTCAATTCAATCACATTAAACATTGATTGAGATAGACATGGAAAGGTATTTAAAACTGTTTTGAACATATAATCTGATATGCATCCGAAAATAGATTTTTAAGATCAATTAAAATCAATGCATATCAATTTAGGATTATGCACAAAATGATATGTATCTCGAGATCTTTATCTTAAAGCCAGTGAGGTAACTTCCTTGAAACTCTCTTCATGTGATCTGCCTTTATTTCCTTTGATTCTTCGAGCAATTAGGAGAGATACTCTCCTAATTCTTTGCATGTCCTTTTCCCTTGAGATCTTAGGAAAATCATGTGTTGAAGGGAGTAGTCCAAATACTTACAATCTCCCCCTTTGGGCAATCCCATTCAACACATGACAATTTTTCTTCTTGATTTTCCTGCATGTTAGGATTTAAACAGACATACATATAATGAAAAAAAAAATGCTACTTGGAGAAACGGAATCAGTTTCCATCCTCTTCCTATCCAAGTTGCCAAAATAATAGTTACCTAATAATAAGAAGCATCCAACAAAAATATCTGTGCTTATGCACTTACAACCCCACAAGCAATAATAAATATTGTTTGATAGAAATTAAAATGCAGAGACCATAAAAAGCAGAAAAATTAAAAGAGTTACTTCTCCCCCTTTGAATGGGAAGGCACGTCAAATTCCTCACAAAGCCTGGTGACGTTGTCTAGAAACTCCTCTTCATCCATGGAATCCGAGCTCTCCTCCGGTGCAACAGGTTCCGGCCTGACGTTGGATGGACGGGGAGCGTCAAACCCGGGAGGGTGACGCTGCATGTTCCGGATATCCTGTGTGAGGGTGGTCAGAGCATGACGAGTACGAACTAGAAGCGAATGCATGTCATCCATGTCCGTAGTAAGGCAGGCAATTCGCCAGTCAGCCACCATGATCTGGTCACGGAGACTATCCAGAGAGACAGGAGGAGGAGGAATAGCAGAAGAGGCATCAGAAGAGAAAGGGCGAAGAGGGGGGCTTTGACTGCGTTCACGTTGCATGCCGGGATGGAGGATGCCGGCTCTGGCAGCGGCCTGACGGCCTTCCTCTGGAGGTGGCAGGCGGCGATGTCCTCCAAGGCGAGTTGTTATTTTGGTGCGAACCATGGTGAGAGAAACTGTGAGAGAAAGAGCCTGCACACTTGAAACCAGAGTGAAATCCGAGAGAGATAACCAATGATATATATAATGATCCAGTAGGTCTTGAGAAACTGAAGAGACAAGTCAGTTGGAGAAGGCGTGTGCAAAGAGGAGAGATATTATGATTCATTATGGTTTCAAGATACGCATGCAATGAATCTCTCCCCCTTAACCTATACTTAACCAATAAGGCAATTTATATCAACCAGATGTCACTTAAGGAGAGAGAGTTCAGGGAATAAAAAGATGCGAAATCTTCACAATCTGTAATTAAATCTCACAACGATTTGCCTGTTGAGAATCCAAGCAATGAATGCATTTGTCATGTCGAAGGAGAAAAAATAGCATAGTTAAAGCACAGAGAGCATGAATCGCTTAGGGAAGTAACTATACACCAGAGTATCAATCATGATGTATTCTATCAACAAATAAAGTGGGTACTCATGTGTAGACTTCAAAGAACAGACTGATGAGGAAGTGTTTATAAGCAAGATGTGGGGCTGAGAGACAAGTGCAGTGAGAGAGAGAGAAGTAGTAACGAGAAACACTGAACATAGGAACTGTGCTCACGAATTCTCCTAAGAGATATAGGAAACATTTTTCCCAAGAAGATTAGTTCTCTGAGTCACAGACTTCTTTAATTTGTAACGACACATACTCATGTAGCAAGACAGGTCTCAGTAGCTCCCAGATTAGTTGATCTTAGGGTACTAAGCATAACAAGGATGCTCCATGGAGAGAGTCTTGAGTATATGTGCGTATTTTGACAAAGTACATACAACCATCTCTTTTCTTGCAAACCCTAGAAAGTTCACCACAACTAGAGCCTGATTACTTTGAGAGGTGTGATAGAATTTATCCATACTCGTTTCTTGCAAATCCTAGAAAGTTCACCACAACTAGGACCTGATTACTTTGAGAAGAGGGAATGAGCTTATTTGAGCAATTTAGCCAGTTCTCCTACATTATTAAGACTCTCTCTGTCAAGAAACAAGAAACATGCCACCGCATAAAGTTTATAAGTGTTGTGCATAACAACGGTGCCTGATGTAAGAAGCTAATCATGAGTACACAATTATCTGTCCAGAATAAGACATGATGACGAAGGATACTTAACTGAAGATAGTATGATTCACTAAGGACAATGGTCAAAGTACACTAAGATCAACATTTTCTCAAACTACAGTGGACAGACATTCGTGTGCTTTAATGCTTGGAACAGATCCCAAGAGCATTTCTTAACATTTCAAACCTGGCAGTATCGAGTGGCTTAGTAAACAGTTCAGCCAGCTGACTTTCAGTGGGAACAAAGCTTAACTCAAGTAGATTCTGTTCAACTAAATCCCTAATGAAGTGATATCGGAGATCAATGTGCTTTGTTCTAGAGTGTTGAACAGGATTCTTGGTAATGTTTATAGCACTTGTATTGTCACAGAAAACAGACAACTTACCTTGAGAGAAGCCATAATCATGAAGCATTTGCTTTATCCAAAGCATTTGCGTGCAACAACTTCCAGCTGCAACATACTCAGCTTCTGCAGTAGACAAGGAGATGCAGTTTTGTTTCTTGCTATGCCAGGCAACCAGATTGTTGCCAATGAAGAAGCATCCCCCTGAAGTGCTTTTCCGATCCTTCAAATTTCCTCCCCAGTCAGCATCAGAATATCCTGCAATTTCTACGTTAGTATCGAAGGTATAGAAAATGCCACAATTAACTGTACCTGCCACATAGCGGATTATTCTTTTGACAGCGTCCAGGTGAGATTCTTTGGGGTTTGCTTGAAATCGAGCACACACACCCACACTGTAAGATATGTCAGGTCTGCTTGCAGTGAGATAGAGCAAACTCCCAATCATACTTCGATAGAGAGTAGGATCAACTGATTTTCCTTCATGATCTTCGCTCAACTTGGTAGTTGTACTCATGGGATTGGTCACTGTCTTCTTGGAAGCAAGACCGAATTTCTTGATCAGGTTCTCAGCGTATTTTGATTGAGAGAGAAATAAACCTGTGTCTATCTGCTTTACTTGTAATCTAAGAAAAAACGTTAGTTCACCACACATGCTCATTTCAAATTCACTTTCCATGACAGATTGAAATTCTTTGACAAGATATTTAGAAGTGGAACCAAACACAATGTCGTCAACATACACTTGGGCAATGATAATGTCATTTTTGGTTCGTTTCACAAACAATGTTTTATCTATGGATCCTCTAGTATACCCTTTTCCCACAAGATGAGTGGATAGCCTCTCATACCAGGCTCGAGGAGCCTGCTTTAGCCCATACAGGGCTTTCTTGAGCCGGTAGACATGATCTAAGTTGTGTGGATCTTGGAAATCGGGAGGCTGTTCTACATAAACTTCCTCCTGAAGAAAGCCATTCAGAAAGGCAGTTTTGACATCCATTTGAAACAATTTGAACCGGAGATGACAAGCAATGGATAGGAGTAATCTAACAGATTCCAACCTAGCTACAGGAGCAAATGTCTCGTCAAAGTCAAGTCCTTCAACCTGTGAATATCCCTGAGCAACTAGTCTGGCTTTATTCCTAATCACGTTTCCTTTTTCATCACTTTTATTTCTGAAAATCCACTTAGTTCCTATAACATTGCACTTACTAGGTCGTGGTACTAAGTACCATACATCATTCCTAGTGAATTGATTCAGTTCATCCTGCATGGCGCTAATCCAGTTATCATCCAACAAGGCTGCCTTAATATTTTTTGGTTCAACAATGGACACAAAACCAAAATGAGATATAATGTTCATGCTCACCAGATTTTCGGTAATAAAACACAATAATACATTCTCTTCACTTACCTTAGAGGGACTTACCTGAACTGCAGCCTTTCTCCTTGTCATCGGACCATCTGTTAGATTGCCGATGATATCTTGAGTGGAGTGGTCTTTTTGAACTTGCTTGAACCCTCTTCTTTGGGTGGGAGCTGATTCAAAAATGTTGTCATAGATTTCCTTTTCCTCTTCCTCAGATAATGTTTCAGTAATCTGTGTTGGTGTGACCGAGAAGGGTGAGGCATCTGCAAATGTTACTTCCTGTTTCACACATTGATCATCAATAGAAACATTAATGGATTCCATAACAACACGAGTTCTTTTATTGTAAACCCTATACGCTCTACTGTTCAGAGAATATCCCAAGAACACACCATCATCACTTCTAGCATCAAACTTACCAAGGTGCTCTCTATCTCGTAGAATGTAGCAAGGACTGCCAAAAACATGAAAGTGTCCAACATTTGGCTTCTTACCTTTCCACAGCTCGTAAGCAGTTTGATCAGTACCTGGTCTGAGGAATACTCTATTTATTGTATAGCAAGCAGTGCTGATTGCCTCAGCCCAAAAGTTTGTGCTTAAACCTGCAGCATGTAGCATTACTCGAGCCATGTCTAGCAAAACCCTATTTTTCCTTTCCACTATCCCATTTTGTTGAGGTGTGATTGGAGCTGAGAACTCATGTGACACACCAAGCTCATGATAGTAGTTAGAAAAAGAGGCATTTTTAAATTCAGTTCCATTATCTGATCTTATTCTCACTAAGCAGTTATTTGATGACTGTTTCTCAATGATTAATTTTTGACTCAAGTTCTTAAAGGACTCAAACGTTTCAGTTTTGTCTTTTAAGAAGCTTACCCAGATGTATCTTGAGAAGTCATCCACAACTACTAGTATGTAGCTCTTACCTCCAAAACTTTCAGATTGAGCTGGTCCCATGAGATCCATGTGTAATAGCTCCAATACTTGTGTGGTTGTTGCAGAATTTACCACTCTGTGAGGTGCTTTAGTTTGCTTTCCAACTTTGCAGTCTCCACACATCTTGTCAGTTTTACCTTTTAAATTTGGCAAGCCTCGGACACATTGTTTAGAAGATAATTTCAGCAAGTCCTGATAGTTGACATGTCCCATCTTTCTGTGCCAAAGTTCAAAGGTTTCATCTGTGGATTTAACAGACAAACAAGACTGCAAACTAGAAGATTCATTAGCTAGAATATGATAACAGTTATTGACAGATCTCTTACCTCCCATGATACCTTCTCCTTTCTGATTTAGGACCAAACATCTCTGTTTGTTAAACCACACATCTTCATAGTCATCAGCCAAATGGCTGACTCTAATCAGATTTGCAGTTAATCCTTCAACGAATAACACATTTTTAAGGTTAGGTATACCTGGAGTGTTTACTGTACCTCGAGCTAGTATGTTAGCTTTCCTCCCATCTCCAAATGTGACTGATCCAGTGGTATTTTCATCCTCAAACGACGTGAACCAGGTTTTGTCTCCAGTCATGTGTCTTGAACAACCACTGTCAACATACCAAAAATCTCGTCGCTTGTCAGCTAATGCAGTTAGAGCTACCAAACAAGTTGCCTCAATGTGAGAGCGTTGATGAATTTTGCTAGTACAAACAAACAGACATGTATCATCAGTTTCATTAACAAGGGACCTATGATTTTTGCTTTCAATTTTTCTGGTCCAGACATCTTTCTTCTTTCAGTTTGAGGATTCTTCTTAGAAACAATTTCAGTTAATTTGTTAATGAGTTCTTTTTGTTCTTTAAGCTCAACCTGTAGGGTTTCAACAGTACATTTTTCTTGAGAAAATTGTAAGTTTGAAAACCGTTCGTTACATCTAGGTCTGATATGGCCAATCTTACCACAGTGATGACAAGTAGGAATAAAGGTTCTAGGGTTTGCGTACCTGTGTTGACCAGTGGGGGATTCTTGGTCAAGTTTTACCTGATGGTGTTGGTTTGAATTACCTTCCTTTACACTTTTGACATGATCATCAATGGAGACATCTTTCTGTTCTACAGATGGTTTTGAGGCTCGTACGAATTTTGTGCTTTTGGAATTTTCTCCAGTGTATCCTAGCCCACATGTATCATGAGGAGCTTTTCCTGATCCGAGCAACTTGGACATGGAAGTGGAGCTGATATCGAACTTGATGAATCTTTCTTGAGTTAATTTTAACTCATGTTGTAGAGACTCATTTTTCGCCAACAATTCCAAGTTCAAGGCTCGTTGTCCTTTAACATCCAGCTCTAGTAGTTTGATCCTGTTGAGATACTCATTCTTTTCAGTCTTCCAAGTCAGTATCTCTTGGTCACCTTGTGGATCTGCTGATTCACTCATGAGTTTGCTTTTCTCCAGCTTCCATGCAGATTGTGAGGATTCGAATAGATGCTCCACCTTTTCTTTTTCAGTCCTCAGGAAATCTACTTCTTTTTACAAATTCAAGTTTCTAATCAGAGTAGCCTTTGAAGCTTTGTAGAGTTGTTTGCAGCGGACATTTGTTTCATCATCATCAGAGAAATACTCATCACTTTCAGAATCAGGCAACATTGATGATACAAGAGCCACATTTTCAATTTCTTGAGATTCATCATCACTCCAAGTTGAAAGGAGAGACTTGTTGTTGCTGTTTCCAAGCTTCCTATTTCCACAGTCAGTAGAGATGTGACCAAAACCACCACATTCATAGCATTTTGGTTTTCCTGAGTGATTTCCTTTGAAGCTTCCTCTCCCATTCTTACTATTATAGTCACTGTTGCTACCATTGCCAATATAGTTATTCCTTCTGGGAGCATTCGTGTTTTTAGAGGAGTTCTTGCTTTTGAGAAATTTTTTGAATTCCTTTGTCAGTAGAGCAAGGTCTAGCGATCCTTCTTCCTCTTCAATTTCTTTCACTGCTTTGAAGGCTATACCCTTGTTTTTCTTCTCAAGTTTTAACCTCATCTCATAGGTTTTCAAATTTCCGATGAGCTCATCAAGTGGATAATCATCTATATCAAAAGAGTCCTCTATACTAGTGACTTTTGAGTGAAATTTTTCTGGCAGAGCCCTGAGTATCTTTTTGACAATTTTATCTTCATCAAAAGGTGCTCCTAGACTGCGACACTGACCGGAAATCTTAAGAATTCTACCATGGAAGTCATCCACGGTTTCATCATCTGCCATAGTCATGGTTTCAAATTCAAAAATCAGTGCTTGCAGTTTCTGTGCACGTACCTTTTTATTTCCTTCATAAGTAACCTGTAGGAGATCCCATGCCTGCTTGGCAGTATCACAATGACTTATCCTCAGTTTTTCCCGCTCCGATAGGGCTGTGAAGATGCTGTTCTTAGCCTTGAAATCTGCTTGCAAGTTACGGACTTCTTCCTCAGTCCAGTCCTTCCTTGGTTTGGGAGTGGCAGTGGAAGAGCCTTCTTCTTTTGCTTTTGTCATAGGTATACTCCAGCCATTTTCTACGATGTTCCACACGTGTTCATCTTGAGCATAGAGGTATGACTTCATGTAAATCTTCCATTGAGTATATTTTTCACATCCACCCTCGAACCATGGAGGACTATTTATAGATCCCCCAGCAGCTCTATCACGTGAATGTTCCATCTTTCCTGGGATCTCTAGAAAGTTCTAGAACCCGCTCTGATGCCAATTGAAAACACTAGATGGAACACTAAATGAAATTCGGTGATTAATTAGTACAAGTGAAAGAGAACACAAGCAATTGCTGACGCAGTGTAAACCTCTCCACTGAGGAAACTTCACTGCGTGGCTTTTAACGTAGCCAACACGAGAATCAAATCCAATACGAATCAAATCGTTACAGATCACAAGTAGTGGTATTCAACACAACCACATTGACTAGCAACAATGCTAACTTGTTCACAACTGTAAAAGACCTATTCTAAGCAACTATGAAACAATCTGTATAGATGAAGAATTCTGGACGCGTCTTCAAATACGGTCTTGCCTTGATGCCTCACAGATCTCAATCACATATGCAAGTGATGAATGCAGTGACCAAGCAATATAATCAAACAATCAAAACAACAATGAGAGTTTTTGGAAAACCGTTAGTGTAGACTATGCAACACTATTATAAAAATCAAAAACAATAACTCTGCTCATAACATAGTTTCAAAACCTTTTATAGAAGACAAGGACTCCCCCTCAATTCAATCACATTAAACATTGATTGAGATAGACATGGAAAGGTATTTAAAACTGTTTTGAACATATAATCTGATATGCATCCGAAAATAGATTTTTAAGATCAATTAAAATCAATGCATATCAATTTAGGATTATGCACAAAATGATATGTATCTCGAGATCTTTATCTTAAAGCCAGTGAGGTAACTTCCTTGAAACTCTCTTCATGTGATCTGCCTTTATTTCCTTTGATTCTTCGAGCAATTAGGAGAGATACTCTCCTAATTCTTTGCATGTCCTTTTCCCTTGAGATCTTAGGAAAATCATGTGTTGAAGGGAGTAGTCCAAATACTTACATATGTTCTATTTATTTTTCCCAACACATAATAGTTCTAAACTAAAATTTTCAAAAAAAAAAAAAAAAAAAAAGTTTTAGAAGAAAATAATAATTTATAGCTCTTTAAAGGTTTAAGCGTGGTCTTATTCAAAAAAAAAAAAAGGTTTAAGCATGGTTGGAGCAATATTTTCCTAGAAATAACGACTAGTAGTAAAACTGAAACAGCGATTCATTGTTTATTTTGTTTGTCTGTAGTGAGCTGCAATAGTGACAGGACAATTTTGTCCCTAGACCTACGCTCTTTTTTCGATTCTGCCGTTTCTCTTTTGCTTCCTATTTTGCAAATCTCTCTCTGTTGGCTGTCGTCTCTGCCTATACCTGCCCAGTCAGCGTCTACTAAGAGTTGCTATCATCCATGCATGTTGCTTGATCGTGCCACAACGCAAAGAATACCATCAATTATGGTCAAATCAGCTCCAATTTCTTATTTTTCATCAAAATCAAAGTCTCTTCTCATGATTTCATATTTAGGTGCTTTTAGTTTTGCTTCTGATCGATAGCTTATGTGCATTGCATTTTTGGTTATTAATGATTTTGATGTGTTCATTTTAGGTATTTCAGCCTATCTACTTAAAGCTTTGAAATTGGGTTGTAACGTCGTCGAAGCCTTTAGGTCCAATAGAGGAATCTGATTTGCAATATTCTTCATGTTAGACCTTTTCTAATTTCCAAGAAAGTAAGCTCTCTGAAATTTTTAGCTGGTTCTAAAATTAGCATTCAACAATTTGTGTTCTTAAATTTTTCTTTTGTTGCTGATATTGATTATGTGTTTTAGGGTTTATAGTTAGGAGGTTCTTCCCCCACCGTTGGATGTCACTTCCAACCCACCCGTCTCTTTGATGACACTATGGGATACTTTGTTTTAGGCAAGCTTTATAGTTATTTGGCATGGTTTTTTGTTGTATATTGCTAAGAATGTATGGTTTTCAATTGGTCATTGAAATAGGATAAATGTAAGTTATCTATTGTTCCCATTGGCTGAAAACTTTACTGTTACGTGGTTATGTTGTTTAAGGTTAATGCCACCCATGAACAATTAGTCAGTTTATGATTTATGTTTGCCTTGGTTATTTCCAGAGGATGGCAGAAGTATGTAATTGTAATATTATATTATTACAAGCTTTCAAAACATGAATGAGAAACAAAAAATCTAAAAGCTTTTCCTAGATGAAATTGTACTTTTGATATGCCCAACAGCACCATATAATCTTTTGAAGGTTTTCAGAAATCTACTTCTTCATAAAAATAGTTGCACTAGCTACTCTGTTTACATTATTGAGTCATGGCATGCTTATATGCATTAAACTTGCACAATCAGATTCATACATATTAATTTTCATGGTAAAGTTTACGTTTCTATTATCATTGAGCATGGTAACTCCTCTTTACCTTCCTGATCAACCTCTTTACTTTCCTGATCAGTGTATGCACCTTCTATTATTAACTCCAATCACTTCTATTACTCTATGTATACAGCTTTGAAGAAAAGTAGTGATACAAGATGAATCAAATGAGACAACCGCCATCATAATGGGAAAACATGTTGAGGGACTGTTCGGAACCACATGTGAAGTTTAATAATCCTGAAGAAAAATTAGAAGGATCCAAACATCCTCCTTATATTTATTTTTATAATATAAACTATACAAACCTGGAATAAACACCAGCTTTTGAAGTTTGTCAGTGTACAATTCTTTGTAACCAATGAATGTGAAAAACTTAGCATGTAAACAAACCGGTAGCATCTTGTGGGCTATTTTGCTAGTTTTAACTAAAAAGAATAAAGAGTACCATCGGAAGTACTCTAACATCCTTTCATTTTTTATTTTTTTTGGAAAGTGAACATTCTTTCATTTTGGTCAGCAAAAACAAATTTATAAAATTTTGTTAAATGCCCAACCACAAAGAGAAGGCATAGAAGCATTCAAGAAAAAGATAGAAGGCATAGAATTAAAAGGAAAAACATCAATGGTGTATTGGTGTTAGGTAGCAATAATAAATTGCCTCTGAAGTTTGAAATAATATATAGCAATAACAAATTAATTACCTAACAGATTTTCTTCCAATATTGACTGATTGACCCAAAGATTTTGACTCCGTTATGATATGGGCTAAACTAGGAAGTATTAATGATTTAGAAAATTGGTTTGGATTTGCCTAGGAGGGACACATGATACTTGCTACATGCTATTGCACGGTTATATAGTACATGTTACTACATGAGTATACAAACGTGCTATGCATCGATATTTAGCACCAAAAATCATGTCCTGGTAGTCAATTAATTTGTACTCCGTTATGCACAACCGACACTATATTTAAATCTAATGGCGGAGAATAATGAGTATTCCAACAACTTTATTAGTTTTCACCCTTGAATGTAAATTAACAACAATTAAGGGCAACTCCAACCATGGGATTCATTTGGGGGTGCTATTCTCATTTTAGCACCCCCTTGTTGCACTATTCATATAGGACTCAATTCTCATCTCCAACCATGGGGGGTGCTATTTTCACTATTCTTGACTAAAATATAATATGAGTATAATTTTGATGAATATTATATTAAAAATATGTTAATTTAATTAAATAAGGTAAAAATAATAATTTAACATTTTATCATAATATTTAAAACTTATGATAATTTATTTAATGAATTTAAAAAAAGTTTTAAATTTTTTTTTTGTGTCGGCATATACGACAAAAGTGTCGGCACATACGACAAAAAATCTAACTATTTAGAAGATATTTTGATGTTTTGTGTCGGCATATATGCCAAACAGCCGAATTTCGATGTGATATAAGCGCCACGTGTCAATCTCTAATTGGCTGTCCAAATTACGGTCGAGTCTTTGTCCGCCACGTGTCATATCTTATCTAATGAAATGAACTCAATCCGTCCATAAATATGGGGTCATTATCATCCTCATCTCTCACAAATTCACAAACACTTCTCATATCCAAATCACACAAATCTTTCTTTCTTTTCCGTTTTGATTTTGTCAAACCATTTCTGCAATGAATCGTTTGACGAAATGGTTGCAGAAAGATCAAGAAGAGGCCGTCACGAGAAGCCGTCGACGAAACTTGATGATGTCTGCCGCTGCCTTGCAAATCCAAAATCTGGAAGATGAGGATTCACAATGGGGTGGTTCTTCAGAAGGTCGTACCTATAAGGCCAGGGATCGAGAGCTGATGGATCTTCGACTCAAAGCTCAATACTTCAAGGATCCGTGCAGGTATGAACCAAACATTTTTCGCAGGCGATATAGAATGCAACCTTGGGTCTTTGACAAGATGATGCGCGACGTGGCCAACTACGACCCATATTTTGTTCAAACAAGAGATGCTTGTGGGAGACTCAGCTTATCCACTGAACAAAAGCTGACATGCGCCATGAGAATGCTCGCGTATGGCATCACAGCTGATTTCTGCAATGATTACCTAGATATTGCGAAGTCCACTGCCATTGAGATTTTTGAGCACTTCACAAAAGCAATCTGGAATGTGTACCATGAGACTTACCTCCGCCGACCAACACCGGCAGATTTGCGACGGCTGCTTGACAAAGCTGCAGAACGGGGATTCCCGGGGATGATCGGTAGCCTTGATTGTATGCATTGGCAATGGAAAAATTGTCCCACCGGATGGGCAGGGCAGTATACTGGCTACAAGGGGAAGCCCACAATCATCTTAGAGGCGGTGGCCTCCTACGATACTTGGATTTGGCATGCCTTCTTCGAACTTCCAGGTTCCCTGAATGATATTAACGTCCTTGGATGTTCACCGTTGTTCAATGACGTATGCACCGGTGAAACCCCTGAAGTGAACTACCAGGTACATAATAGGCATTATCATCAATGTTATTACCTAGTTGATGACATATACCCTAAGTGGGGGTCCTTTGTACAAGCAATCCGAAACCCGAGGTCGCCGCAGACACAACATTTCACAAGGATGCAGGAAGCATACAGAAAAGATGTGGAGAGAGCATTTGGTATTCTCCAAGCTCGTTGGGCAATCATAAGAGGACCAGCTCGTGGGTGGACTAATGAGAACCTTCAATACATCATGATGACGTGCATTATCTTGCACAATATGATTGTTGAAGATGAGCATGATGAAGATGCAGCGCAGCCATTTGATCCGGATGATATCCCAACCAGACCAAGGAAAGCAGAGATATATAAGAGACCAGTAATGGACACCGATGTTGATCGCAATCCGCAACAACTAAATCAATTCTTGCGTCGTTATAGGGAGGTTAGATGTCCAGTGATGAATAAAAACCTCCAAGAAGATCTAGTCGATCACCTATGGACCATGAAGTTACAAGCTGATCAGAACCACCAGTGAGCATTTTTTTTTGTTTTGTGCTTTCAATAAGTGGCCATGTTGTCATGATAAGTGGTCATGGCCTACTTTGGTTGTATTATTGTGTGGTATGCTTTTACTTTGTGTTGTGTGCTTTTTATTTGTGTGGTTTGCTTTTACTTTCCGTTGTGTGCTTTTTATTTGTGTGGTTTGCTTTATCATGAAAATAAAAGTTCAATGCTTTTTTACAAAGATGATATACTCAACATAAAAAATTTTATTATCATAAATTAAAACACAAACCATTCAAAGCAACTAACAATATTAATTACATCCAAGATGTCTCGCCAAGTGGATCATAAGTGGTCAATCCAGTGTTGTCTCCTTCAGGGGGTGTAGGATATTGAGATTGTTCCGGGATGCTTGAAGTTTCAGCCTCCTTATCAATTATTTGTTGTTGCTTCCTCTCCCAATAACTCCTCTTTCTTGGGGTGAAAATTGATGGATCCACCTGCATCGTGCGAGCATCCTCAGCGCGTTGCTCAATTAGTTGACCTTCCTCAAACTGTCTTTGCCTTTGTTGGTACTCGCGTTCGGTTTGTTCATAACATTTCTGCATTTGAACTCGTAGGCCATCCGCATCCTGCTTATTGCTTTTTTTCTTAGCTAGCTTCTGAGCTTTCTGTCCTTGAGGACGTGCCTTTCTTGATGAGGGAAGCTCATCCTCAGTAGTGGGTGTTTCATCGCTATCCAAGTTGACATGATTAGGACTAAAGTGGATGTTTTCCATTGATGGCGTTTTCCCAAACTTTTCCGTATTTTTCAAGTATTGCCAACAATGCTCAAACACAAAATCGCAACCTTCCGAGTCGTAGTACGTTGATTTAACATTCATGAGCTACATTTAATATTAAGTAAATAAAATATTAAAAAAAGAACCCTTCATATAAATCAATCAATAAACTATATAACAACATTTTACTTTTAACAAATACATGAGAAATAAAAAAATTATCATTATTGAACATATTTCAATATAATTACCTCGTCCTCCATATTTTCCCCGCTTCTTCGTTGAAAGTGTTCGACCTTGTTAAGAGCTTGGCGCCACTTCATACATGCCGGACTTATTCTCTTCCAACGAGAGTGGCAACTAGAATGTGTTCTCTCCATGCAACCGGCCGGTCTGTGAGCATTGTACTCCTCCGCCACACGACTCCACAAGAAATCCGACTTTTGATCTTTTCCGACGCAACCATCACCCCCAACGGTGATCCAAGCTTGGCAAAGAATAACTTCTTCATTGTGCCTCCAAGAATCCCCTCTTGGAGCCATTTTTTCCAAGACAAAATAAAAAAGGAAGATATATTTAAGAACAAGAAGATGGGTTAATGAATGGAAAATTGTGAAGGAGATGGAGGATATTTGGTGTGAGGAAATAGAAAATAATGGGTAGGTATTTATAGAATTTCCTACAATTCACTGTTCCAACGGGTAGATTTTTTTCCCTTAATTTTCTGGTAATTCTTTTATTTTTTTTTTGAAACAGAAAGGAAATAATTACCCTTCAATTAATAAGAGCCGTTCATCACTTTTTTCCAAAAAAATCTGAGCCATTGGATCTTGAATAGATCCGTTACAGTCAAAAAAAAAAAAAAAAAAAAAAGGGTAACATCGGACCGTCCAAATTGATCAGGGCAACATCTGGACCGTACATTTCATGACCGTTGGGGGTTCCAACGGTCACCAGGGGACAGCAACTGGCGTGGGGCCCACGGCTGCAGACGGAAAAGCCTGCGATCTTCTCTCTCCAGCGTTGGTTCCGCGCGTGCTCTCTCTTCCCAGCAACTTTGGCGCGCGTTTCCTTCAATTTTTGCCTCTGGCGCGTTGGTTCGGCATGTGGGCTGAGACAGCAAGTGGGCTGGCCCCCCATGTACAGTGATCAGTTCTGGTCTTGGAAATGTCTCAAATATGAGACTACAAATGAGTCCAAGTCCTATATTTATAGGACCGGACCCCCCAAAAACACAAGGTTGGAGATCCAAAGTCTCAAAATGGCCCAAAAATAGGTTTGGCACCCCAAGGTTGGAGTTGCCCTAAGAGCACCTGTGTACGAAATCAATTGGCCATTTTTGGATCTGAATCCAATAGTTAAGAATAATAAGCATTCCAACTGCTTTAATATTTTTCACCAATAACAATTGAATACGACTGATTCCATTGACCACCTGAAGCTGGCAGTGCTGGCAGAACACACTCAAGCTTAAACGGTGATAGCTTAAAAGATGATAAAAAAAGTAAATGAACACGTGCCATATGTTAGCTTATGAATAACTTGTCATTATGAGCAAAACTTTCCCCGTTGGCCTCAGACGTCGGTTCCGGTGGTTTCTGCTCTCTTGAGTCTTGAGCATTACGTCGAACACGTTTCGGGCATGAGCACGGCTACTCGCGCGACCACACCTGATGATTTCCGATCAACTCCTGTCGACCAAATTGAATGCTTCACGAAGTCTCATCTTCTTTTTGCCACCGTTAAATATCTGGATATGACTCAACAGTAAGTTCCATACGCAAAAACAAATGTTTACACGCTAGAGTACGTTGCATCTTGTTGTAGAATAGATTTTACTTTAGATTGTGGTGGAGGTAGTCTAAGAAGGCCTAATGCGATCTGGGTTTGTATAGAAAGACCTTTTTTTTGTTTCCTTAATCTTACAAATGGGAAGTAATCTTGAAGATTACAAATGGGTCAGTAGTGGAGGTGCTTTGAGAAAGAATCAGATTCTGCTTTACTCTCTGGAATTTGGTTTCTGTAGATTTGAGGATTTTCTTTTCTTGCTATATGTTTTTAAACCGGAAAGCTGCTATCTGCTTATGTTTACTTAGATGGGTGGTTCCTGGCTGCTATTTCCTAAGAGTGGAAAGTAGCTGTATCAATCTATACTAGTTTTTTTTTTTTTTTTTTTTCTATTAAATAAAATGGAGTTTGATTTTGTGTTTAGGTTTCTGTAGATCAGTAATGGAGTTTCAAATTGCAATGTAGAGTACATTTTTAATTAGTTCCTTGTGGAGTAGCTGCAATACTACCATTTATATTATTAGTGGAAGTCTTTATTTAAACGATGTGGACCTTGATATGTACAAGTTAAGCCACACCCTTACTGATGTTTTTTATAAGGACCATCCTTGCCTAATTGAACTTTTGAAGTGTTCGCAGTAGTGTGGCAAAAACTCAACAGAAAAATTGAATATGTTGGGAGCATGGAAGAGTTTCTGGTCTCTTACATCTCCAAGTATGAGCTTATATGGTTGTATCTTTGTGTCTTCATGCCTTTTCATGTGGCTTGGGTGGTGGTGAACAAAGGGAATATCATCTTAGTGTATATACATATAGAGGGTGATACACAAGTAGTTTAGGCTCTAAATTAAGAATTCAACACTAGTGTTGTAGGCTTCTAATTAAGAATTCAAGATTTCTAGCTTGAATTATCTTTTGCCAGTGTTTATTCATATACAGGGTGATACATATGCATATATACATGCCTGATCAGTGGCAGACCTGTGGAATTCAGCTGAAATGCAGGGGCCGTTTGTACAGTGTGTTTATACTGTTCAATTGGTGCGGCAATTTTTCATGTTTACATGGTGTGCTCCAGTTTCTATCTCTATATACATGTTATACATACTTCAGTAGACTTCTTTAAGCAATATACTAAATAAACTGATGTTTCATAGCTCTGAAGCCCTAGTATAGAATTTTATTTTTAGTTTTTATTCTTTTATTATTTTTATTTTACATTGCTTTACAATTAGTATTTGAATGCCATATAAAATATATGCATGTTCCGGCAATATAATCATGAATTTTTCAGTTGACAGTGATGGACCTGAAGATTCTTGATCGGCAAACAAGAGATCTGATCAAAATGCCTGGCAAAGTGGACGTACTGGACCCATTGCCTGAGACATAAGACAAACTGTAAAGTAAGTTACAGACTTCAATGCTTATCTATCTATGTTGAGGTGTGTAATTATTGAAAACTTAGAGTGCAGTATTTATATCTGTTATGACGCGGGCGGAAGTAACTTAGGTTTACCAGCAATAAACCTAAAATAAAGATTCTGGAGTCCACCAGAGATAAAAGAGAAAACTCTCAATTTTGATTGATAATATGATAAAAGATAGTTCTGCAGCCGTTTAAGGTTGCTTATATATGGGAAAAGAAACCCTAGGGCGACTAACAATGAAACCCTAAAGCCCACGGATTAAAACAAAACAAATCCAAAATAAACTAGAAAACCTAAAATAAAAAGAATGTAAAACTAGCCTAAAAATATTAAATCACGAATCGGATAATTAAAACGATACATTTTGGCCTAAATCTGATAGGGCTCACTAAAGTGAGTCTTGAAGATCTCGTCGTTCCCATTCTGGAAAGGTATCATGCGTTTCAAACGGACATTCTGGCCAGAAGTTAGTCAAATCTGATTCAAAATCAAAACCTGACTTTTCGCACGAGAAACCCGAAAAGTCCAAAACCAAATCTTCTTGAATATTCCAGCGGCTAGTAACCTGATTACGCGTGAGTTACCTATTTTCCAATCACTCTTCTTGATTCTACACCGCTTCTTTCCTTTTATGGTTTTTCGGCTAAACTGGGTCCATTCTCGTCCTACATCATTCTCCTCCACTATGAAAGAACTCGCCCTCGAGTTCATCTTGAATAAAGGACAAGAATAGGTAGACAAAAGACCTGAGAAAAAATTAGACAATTGAACCTGTGGATTATTGGCCTGATCCTCTGCAAATTTTGATGGCACAATCATGAACCCAACGCCAAAGATGAGTCTGTCATATGCACTTTGGCTGTCATAGGCAACCTTAGTAGATTCTTCGCAGCTCTCAAGGTTGTATTCTTGAATAACATCTGGCTCTGAATGATTTATTTTAGGCTCCAAGACTTCATCAGTACAAATAACCATGTCTTCATGAGCAATTTCATCTTTAACCTCTTCTTGGTCTTCATCCATGAATTCTTGTGGAGGTTCTGCCATTAGAAATTCTTCTGGCTTTTCTTCAATTAAACTATTAATCTCAACCGGTAAAGAAAACTTGGACTCTAACTTCTTCTCGAAAACCTTAGGAGGATAATTCTTGATGTTCTTCCTTCCAGGCTTGATTTTAATTTTGTGTGACTCCCACCTAAATAAATATGTGTCATCTTTGCAATAACCACCTTTGACGCTTTCATGCCATGGCCTTCCAAAAAGCACATTAGTGTCATCCATGTCAATCACATGACAAGTAATCTCTTCTTTATAAAATTTTCCCATAGAGACAGGAACTTTACAAACCTCTGTTACTTGTGCATATTCATCCTCTCCAAATGGAATCCAGTATGGATCACTCAGCTTCACTGTCGGCAATTGAAAATAATCCACAATTTTGTTTGCTACAAAATTCTCTCGTAGATCACTGTCAATTATTACAGAGCATACCTTATCTTTGATGACACATGTAGTTCGGAAGTCGTCATAATCCGGCGTTGTGAATATCCAATGTTCCATGTTTCTTCTTCTTTTTTTTTTTTTCCTTTTTTTTTTTTTGAATGATGAGGTTGTCCTAGGGCAAATCCCTTTGTATGTTCCTCTTCAACGAAACTTTCTTTGATAGATACTCTACGACCAGCGTCGTTGAGGTTGGTGGTAGTGAACTTCTCCCTTGGATCGTCGTCTGCTAAGAAGCGGGCGAAACCTGGCTTTGATACCAACTGACGCGGGCGGAAGTAACCTAGGTTTACCAGCAATAAACCTAAAATAAAGATTCTGGAGTCCACCAGAGATAAAAGAGAAAACTCTCAATTTTGATTGATAATATGATAAAAGATAGTTCTGCAGCCGTTTAAGGTTGCTTATATATGGGAAAAGAAACCCTAGGGCGACTAACAATGAAACCCTAAAGCCCACGGATTAAAACAAAACAAATCCAAAATAAACTAGAAAACCTAAAATAAAAAGAATGTAAAACTAGCCTAAAAATATTAAATCACGAATCGGATAATTAAGACGATACATTTTGGCCTAAATCTGATAGGGCTCACTAAAGTGAGTCTTGAAGATCTCGTCATTCCCATTCTGGAAAGGTATCATGAGTTTCAAACGGACATTCTGGCCAGAAGTTAGTCAAATCTGATTCAAAATCAAAACCTGACTTTTCACACGAGAAACCCGAAAAGTCCAAAACCAAATCTTCTTGAATATTCCAGCGGCTAGTAACCTGATTACGCGTGAGTTACCTATTTTCCAATCACTCTTCTTGATTCTACACCGTTTCTTTCCTTTTATGGTTTTTCGGCTAAACTGGGTCCATTCTCGTCCTACATCATGTTAGGTGATATTTTGATACATTTACTGACATGGGCAATCTTGGATGTTGATCTTGACACATAACCAATGAGAAAATATTAGAGGATTTTGTACTCGGTGTCAAAGAAAAGTAGAAGTAATTCACAAAAATATTTGCAAAGTAGGTAAGTTCAAGCACTACGACAAATATGGCCTATAGATACCATTTTTTCCCCACTTTTGCAGGAATGGTGGCAGCACCCAACAAAACAAGTGTTTGTTGATATTAAATAGGTCCTGACCCCATATATAATTATTTATTGGTGTGTTTCGGAAGTCACTAATACTCTCATACGTGGGGTTTAATTGTTTATAATTCTTTTAGTCATTAAATCAAGTTAAGCAACCATAGTGTGTAAGTAAATACCATTAAAAAATTATTTGTGGTGCACGCCATAATTAAAATGGTAAGACCTTTTAGGAGACTATCAGTATTGTGTTTGAATGGTGGCCGGAAATCTCCCCTCTCACCCTTCTTAAAAAAAACCATAAATGTACACCCTCAGCCTCATCTGTCTCTCTCTCCAGATCTACTCTTCTTCTTTACAGATCTCGCAAGTTCGTGGCCGAGGCATCCAAGAGATCCAGAGTATCACCAAGCCGGCGACGACCCGATTTGAAAGAGTCGGTGAGAAGATCAAAAATAAATGTGAGTGAAGAAGAAGCTCATCAAGGAAGGTGAAGGAAGAAGAAACTCAATCCATTGCTCTCTCTGCGACCGCCAGACTTCCGACCAACCCCAAAAAAATGTCGCCGGGCGTCGTCAAGGAGGAGCTTGTCGGAGAGGTCCTGTCCACCGAAAATCCCTCAAGAATGGCCTTCAGGTCCGTCGGTTGTTCCCGGAATTGTGTGTTTGATTGTACTGAGTTTTGTGTTTGTGTAATTATACTTGGATGTGTTGCAGAACAAGGAAGAAGATGAAGTCGTGGTGGAGGATGTGACGAAGAAGCTCAATGAGGATGATGATGATGATTGGATTTGAAAGACTTGATTTCATTGGTGGTTTTATGGGTCAATATATTGTTCTTGCCGGGCTTGTTCTGTTTAATCTCCGGAGTTGAATTGTAAAGGGTAGGGGGTAAGTGTTTGAAGCCTTCACAGCTTTTTGACAAACCCAAAGATGACTCTTATTGGTTTTTTGTTTTGTTTGGTGGCCTTGGTTTTTGCTAACTGATTCTGGGTCCTCATTTGTGGTTTGATTGTGTATGGCCTTCATAATTTTTGATACCAGCTGCTTTCAAATGAGATTTTAGGTTGAGGTTTTCGGCCATTACAATTTGACCTTGTTTGTGGCGGAACCAATCTTCGAAATTTACCAATAAATGGGTTTTTGATCAATCCTTCTCTTATTGTAGTTGTTTCACCTAACATATATAGTTGCAAATTCAGTCATTCACTCTTTTAGTGCTGGAACATGAACATATTTTCTTATAATGTTCAATAATTGCCAAATCCAAAGGGATCAATCTTTCAATCTTTACCTCAGCAGTGTGTGTTTTCTCATTTTGTTGTTTTAGTTTCATTGATATATCTAGTATTTCTGGGCTTTAGGTACAAACAAATTAGCCAATAGCATAACTATGTCATACAATTCATTTGTATTCTCTTCCTGCCAATTATGCATTTAAGACCATATTGTTCTGAACTAAAAGATTTCAAATTTGGGGCCTTACATGTGGTTCATTTGTTTACTTCAAATTTGGTGTTCAATTACAAATTTATGCTAAATGGATTATGTATGTTGTCTTCTAAATTAAGGAGTGTGTTGTAGGTGGAAATGAGTCTTCAAAGCAAAGCAGGAGTGAGAAGAAGAGCCATAAGGCAATGCTGAAGCTGGGTATGAAGAAAGTCACTGGTGTTAGCAGGGTCACCATCAAGAGAACCAAAAACGTAAGTTGCTGTTTGTATTTCTGTACATTGATTGGTTCGCTTTAAATTTCAACATCGTTGAATTGTTGATTGTGTTTTCTCTTTTCAGATTCTGTTTTTCATCTCGAAACCTGATGTGGTCAAAAAAGAAATGCATATGTTTTGTGAAGGAATTGTGATCAAGTTGATGTTGTTTCTACTTGCAATCAACATAGCAGGTTTATTTATGTCGTCAAGTTTATTTTGGTAAGGATGCCTTGTAATGCAAATTCATATGATTTAACAATGATCCTTTGTAATTAATGTACATTATAAGCATATACTTGGGTTGCTACAACTTGATCTATTACTTTCTTGCAATATTGTTAGTTTTTTATTTAGCTGTGTGAATGTCCTATTAACAATATGGGATACTGGAGAATATCAATTCCTATTTGCATGATATTGAATGTCCTATTAAATTCAAACTCACCATTGTTAATTATAGTGATATGCTATAGTTGACTATTCAACCATGTGTATTGTAGCAAGTCACCAATGACGTAACAGTACTCACAATATCAGGCACCAAAAAAAATGATGGTGACCCCATGAGTATTTGTCACGCCAGCAACAGCAACCAACACAAGATGGTGTGTGGAACGGTGGCTATTGACCTTTACCCACCATTGATTGGTGCCCAATAGCCCAATTCACACCATTGCTAATGGTGTTCATAGCCCAGATTTGTAGTAGTGAAGTCATAATATTTCTGGCTTAGTTTCAAGAACAATAACATATAATATTGCCACTCTTTAGTTGCATGTTTCTTGTTAAATGTGTTACCATTCAGAGCTAATTTCCTATTAGTGGATTGGAGAAGTTTGATATTGATTTTTAGTTTTTGAGGGTTGTCATTTATTATCTATTTCAATTGCAGTAGAGAAATGTTTAAAATAGAAATAGTAGGGGAGACAGGAAGTAATAACCTGTTTTTAAGAAGCTGAACCTTAAAAGTAAAATCTTCAGTACACTCTAGCCTATAACATAGCACTAGGCAACAGTGATGCCAGATTAACCATAATCATAAGGATCACTATACCACCTTGGCCAACAGTCACCACCGCACTCCAGCCCTTTTCCATAGATGATTGAAATCAGTCTGTATTGCCCTTTGTCAGTCTTGTTGTGCATGCATGCATGTCATTCTACTTGGGTATGCTGAAATACTATATCTTTAATAGAACATCTTTTTTCATCCCATCTTAGAAGATCATATTTTAATATAAATTTGCCATTTTAGAATTTGACAGGTTTTGATTGCTAATATGTGACGCGGGCGGAAGTAACCCTAGGTTTACCAGCAATAAACCTAAAATAAAGATTCTGGAGTCCACCAGAGATAAAAGAGAAAACTCTCAATTTTAATTGATAATATGATAAAAGATGCGTTCTGCAGCCACATACGGCTGCTTAAATAAGAGAAATAAAACCCTAGGGCAACTAACATTGAACCCTAAAGCCCATGGGTAAAAACAAAACAAACTAGAAAACCTAAAATAAAAAGAATGCAAAACTAGCCTAAAATATTAAATCCCGAATCGGATAATTAAAACGACATATTTTGGCCTAAATCCGTTAGGGCTCACTAAAGTGAGTCTTGAAGATCTCGTCGTTCCCATTCTGGAAAGGTATCATGCGTCTCAAACGGACATTCTGGCCAAAAGTTAGTCAAATCTAATTCAAAATCAAAACCTGACTTTTCGCACGAGAAACCCGAAAAGTCCAAAACCAATTTTTCTTGAATATTCCAGCAGCTAATAACCTCCTTACATGTGAGTTACCTATTTTCCAATCACTTTTCTTGATTCTATGCCGCTTCTTTACTTTTATGGTTTTCTGATTAAATCGGGTCCATTCTCGTCCTACATCAATATGAAAGAATATGACCTATACTCCACCCCTACTGTAGATTTTGTTTCCTGAACTTAAAACAGTCTGGTTAAGAGGCCCAGGGAATGTACTTGAGGAAGATCAAGGAGAATAATATCTATAATCGCCATCTCATTAGGTCTTTAACAGTGCCATCATATATGGATTAGCCTTGTTTTGAGGCTTTCCAAGATTCAAGTTCTTTGATTGATGGATTGTCTGTTCACTTCACCTGCACAAGAAGAAAACTTGTTTTGTTGATGGTGTCCGTTTAAATCACCTGGTAAAGAATTCTTAGACACTTGATGTAGTCTCAGGTCGTGGTATTCTAGTGTGTTGATTTAGTCCCAAATATCAATTTTCTTAATTTTATATTGTCTCTCAATTGGAATGAATCACAGGATGTGTCATCACATATGGTATGGACTATCTTTGTTTTGAGGCTTTTGTAGAATGAGAGTTATTGAATTGAGAAATCACAATTATAGCCATAGTTATTAAATCGTGTCATCACAATAATGCCAGGTTTATAATTGCCATCATATATGGATTAGCCTTGTTTTGAGGTTTTCCTACATTGAGATTTAGTTGATAAAGTGTACTGTGTGTCTACTTCACTTGCACAAAAAGAATTCTTTCATTGCCAATGGTGTCCCTTTAGACCATCTGGTAAAAATTTCTTAGATAATGTAGTCTTGGGTCGTGGTATTCTAGTGTGTTAACTTAGTCCCAAATATCAGTCTCTCAGTTGGGATGAATCCCAGAATATGCCATTTTGCTACCACCTTTGTCTATGTTCCCTGCATTTTTATTGGTTGTGTAATAAGTTAACCACAGGTTTGTCGACTACTTATTTTGATGTTTGGTCGACTGTTTAGTTATTCTTTCTTTTTAGATCTAGTGTTACAAGCCAATAACAAGTTCACACTAAAGATCGGTAGAACTGTAGGACTATTTACAGTACTTAAGAAGTTGAGAGTGAAAGACTTGGATTTCAATTGGTGTAACTTAATAGATCTACCTTAACAAGTGAGTGGAGGTGAATAATTAAATAGAAAAACAGAGCTTGTTGGCCTTCGTTGTTGGATACGTAATGTTGGTCTTCATCATCTCCATCCTAATAATGGCTGTCATTGTTGGATACATATGTAAAGCGAACAAATTTTCAAAAGTTAGTGTTTGTTAAAGAAATGTAGTTTATTCATGTGCAGAATCAAAGAATTCATTTGCAGGTATATTGTTGTTAGTGATGGCGCCTTGGAGACCTTAGAGTCCAGAGAAATGGTATTGTGAATGGGAGCTGCATTTATATGATGCTGCCACCAGAAAGAAACCCCAAAGGGTAATTTCTTTATTATTTAATGTTTCTCTATTCAATTAGGTAGTTTGACATATTCATTTCAACATATGCATCCTATGAGTGCAGTACGATCTTATGTAATGTTTGTGAAACTTGCATGATGATGCAAACCAATTTTAAACTACAGTGATGTTTGTATGTTTCAGATTGTTTGAGGACAAGCATAAATTGACAGAAATATAGAGAGAGTAATAATTCAGAGAGAATGGAGATTCATGTGTGTTTATTCATCTCATACAAGAGGGTATTTATAGGAATACATAGCTAGTGTGAAAGCTCTAAGAGAAACTCAATTTGGTAACAATCTTCTCTTGTTGATTGAGGGCTGCAGCTCCACATACTTGCATTCAATGATGAAATTTGCCATGCTTGTTGCCCTTTGGCATAAAGCTTGTCACACAAGTCTCTATACCTATATTATACACTCAAGTACCTTATCTATACACTCAAGTGCCTATTTATACATGATATAGACATTTATACTATGACTCATATATACTACAATATGATTCATGTATACTACAACACTCCCCCTTGGATATTTCATGTTTTAATAGCATTGTCTAGGCCGTGCGCTTCGAAATTGCCTCGTTAAAAACCTTGCCAAGTAATAAAACCCTGTGGGAAAAAACAACCTTGGTCGAAGGACAAAAAGAGCACAACGCGCGTTGAGTGTGGAGTATGTTTCTGGATACTCCCCCTGATTTAGACTTCCCCTGAAGATCATGGGAGTTCGGATAACCTTCTTAATCCGATGCTCTTCACATGTTTCTCGAAAGGGGATTTTGGTAACGACTTAGTAAATAAGTCCGCTACATTATCCTCTGATCGGATTTGATTTACTTCAATTTTTAGAAGTGTTTGCTGTTGCTGATTGTAAAAGAATTTCGGTGATATATGCTTGGTATTGTCGCCCTTGATGAAACCTAATTTCATTTGCTCAATACAAGCTGCATTATCTTCATAAATGCATGTAGGCTCATTTGTGGTGAACTTCAAACCACAAGTTCCTCGAATGTGTCTATTTATAGACCTTAGCCATATGCATTCACGCACAGCTTCATGTAGAGCAATAATCTCTGCATGATTTGAGGAAGTAGCAACAAGGGTCTGTTTTGTAGATCTCCAAGATATCGCCGTGCTTCCCATGGTAAAGACATAACCTGTTTGGGAGCGACCTTTATGAGGGTCAGAGAGATACCCTGCATCAGCAAATCCCATCAAAACATCATTATCATTTTGATGGAGGGGAGGAGGAGAACGTCGGTCACCATGGACGGTGTCACCGGCGTCTACATTACGGAAGATGGCTTTTTGCCTCTTGGGGTCTGATCCCATGCTTCCGTCTTTTCTTTTCTCTCTGTAGGGATAAAACAAGCCCATATCAATCGTACCTTTTAAGTATCGAAAGATTGTCTTTATGCCAATCCAATGACGGCGTGTTGGCGCAGAACTATGTCGAGCTAACAAGTTCACTGCGAATGAGATATCCGGTCTTGTGCACTGAGCTAAATACAATAATGCGCCTATCGCACTTAGATAGGGTATTTCAGCCTCTAATAAATCTTCGTCCTCATCCCTTGGACGAAACGGATCTTTTGTGGGCTCAAGACTACGGCCGATCATGGGAGTACTAACAGGCTTTGCTTTATCTTCATTAAAGCGCCTTAGTAATTTTTGAGTATATGCTGACTGATGGATCATAATCCCATCACTACGGTGCTCGAGTTCTATTCCGAGGCAAAACCGTGTTTTCCCAAGATCTTTCATCTCAAACTCGGATTTCAAATATTTAGCAGTTTCCTTTAACTCATCTAGAGTTCCAATTAGGTTCATGTCATCGACATAAACTGCTACAATTGCAAATCCGGAACTTGTCTTTTTAATGAACACGCAAGGGCATATTTCATTGTTAACATATCCCTTCCCAATCAAGTAGTCACTTAGACGGTTATACCACATCCGTCCGGATTGTTTCAATCCATATAGTGAGCGTCTTAATCTTATTGAAAACGCGCTCCGTGGTTTAGAGCCACTTGATTTGGGTAATTGAAGTCCATCTGGAACCTTCATATATATCTCTGAATCTAGATCCCCATAGAGATATGCTGTAACCACATCCATAAGCTGCATGTCAAGTTTTTCGGAAACTACCAAACTGACAAGGTAGCGGAACGTTATAACGTCCATTACGGGAGAGTATGTCTCCTCGTAGTCGATTCCAGGGCGTTGTGAGAAACCTTGCGCCACAAGGCGGGCTTTGTATCTAACAACCTCATTTTTCTCATTACGCTTTCTAACAAAGACCCATTTGTGGCCAACAGGCTTTATATTTGGTGGTGTCAGCATTATAGACCCAAATACCTGTCTCTTTGTTAGTGAATCCAATTCAGTCTGGATCGCATCTTTCCATTTAGGCCAATCTGCTCTACGTTGACATTCTTCAACGGAGCGCGGTTCGATATCATCGTATTCTATAATTCCTTTTGCAATATGATATGCAAATGCATCATCAATAGTCATAGAATTTCTATCCATCATCACATGTATACTAGTGTAATTCATGGAGATCTCTCTATTCTCTGGATTTGGTTCTGTCATTGGAGCGTCCTCCAATGATGTCTCTTGGACATAACCATAATCCGGAATATTCTCATGAGATGGATTATTTGTATCGATGATTAATGGATTATTTTGTGCCAAACTCGCTTTCTTCCTTGGGCGAGAATCCATCGAACCTATGGGCCTCCCGCGCTTCCTGGCAGGAGCCGTGGGCCTAGCCAATGTGTCACCCATAGAGGGGACGTTGGCGCCATTCTCATGTACTCTTGAGATGGCATTATGTCTTTTAGGGACATCAATCCTTGCAGGTACATTTGCAGCAGGTATGTGTGATCTCGTCACTTTAGCGATATCAGAAAACGCATCAGGCATCGATTCTGCTACGTTCTGAAGATCGAGAATTCTCCGCACTTCTATTTCAGACTGTGCGGTTCGGGGATCAAGATGAGACAAAGTGGGGACAAACCACGACAATTCCTGTCCTTTTTGTTGAACATTAGTGTTCATGTCTCCCCCTAATGACGGGAAGACTGTCTCATCAAAGTGACAATCCGCAAATCTAGCGGTAAATAGATCACCTGTCAAGGGTTCTATGTAGCGGATAATGGTTGGAGAGTCATAGCCAACATAAAGGCCTAATCGTCTTTGAGGACCCATTTTAGTGCGCTGTGGCGGCGCAATTGGCACATAGACTGCACACCCAAATATGCGTAAGTGTGAGACATTTGGCTCATACCCAGTTACCATCTGGGACGCAGAAAAGGGTTGTGTGGCAGTGGGCCTTAGACGAATAAGCACAGCTGCGTGCAATATGGCATAGCCCCAAGCAGAAATAGGGAGATTGGTGCGCATAACCAATGCCCTAGCAACCATTTGAAGTCTTTTAATGGCAGCTTCTGCGAGACCATTTTGGGTATGTACATGAGGGACAGGGTGTTCAACCTCGATCCCAATGGACATGCAATAATCATCAAAAGTCTTTGATGTAAACTCCCCAGCATTGTCAAGACGAATTGACTTAATAGGGTGATCAGGGTGGTGAGCCCTTAACTTAATGATTTGTGCTAGGAGTTTAGCAAATGCAGCATTTCTTGTGGATAAGAGCATGACATGTGACCAACGCGTCGATGCATCAACCAACACCATAAAATATCTAAATGGTCCGCAAGTTGGATGGATAGGTCCACAAATATCACCTTGTATTCTTTGCAAGAATGGTATATTTTCTTTAGTGTCCTTTGCATAGGATGGTCTCAATCCTACTTTTGCTAAAGAGCAAGCTTTGCAAAACGAATGATATGCTTGGGAAGTAATTCTTTGAACCTCTCTTTGGTTCGTACTTCTTTTCGTTTTGAAGAATGGATGTCCGTGTGAAGTTTTTAATATACGGATCATCATATCACGACCTGGATGTCCCAAACGGTCGTGCCAAAGCCTATATGTGTCGGAATCCCATAAATTTTCATTCATGACATGGTTGGATTCAATGACTCTAATAGTGGTTGCGTACAATCCACTAGAGCGACACATAAGTTTCTCTAATACTCGTGTTTTTCCGTAGTTATTAGAGGTAATGCAAAGGAACTCTTGTCCATTCTCACTATGTGTTTCCACATGAAAATCATTGGCTCTTATATCTTTAAAACTCAATAGGGTTCTTCTAGCCCTTGGAGCATATAGAGCTTCGGTGATATTAATATTTGTGCCATTTGGCAACAAAAATTGAGCTGGTCCTCGACCATGAATCAATTGTGATAGTCCTGCCATCGTAGTTACTGAAGTTTGACTAGGCGTCATCCATAAGAATAATTGCCTATGTCGTAATATAGTATGTGTGGTGCCACTATCAAGAAGGCATTCCAATTCTCCCAAAAACATACTGAAAAAATAAAGTTCGGAATATTAACACATGTCCATGACATTGAATGATAATGCGATACTTTATTAATAAGGAAAAAACCAATGATTACATCAAAGTTTCCAAAGTCTATTCCAAAATAAAATCAAACTTATACAAATTGTAATTGCTCAATCCGTTTGGTAATTCCAATGAAATATGACCAGGGAAGTAGAGAGATGTTGGTGGAGCGAGGCTCGCTTAAATACCCCGATCTCAATTACTTTCCTAGACATCATACTTCATTAGGTACGCCACATGAGAAAGAGTCAATACAATTGTCATTTATTGACTAAGGCACATTTGCCGTTTTATTGGAAAATAGAAAAGACTATTCTAATCAAAGTCTGCGGCATCGTCGTGCTCTTCATTTACAGCTTTGAAGTCTTCTATGGTGAGATTGACATCTTCACCATTTTCTTCTTCAGCAAGGTTGGTTTCTTGCTCCCTTATTTTTCCCTGTACTCCTTGTAGCGTGCAGCTAGTTGAGTACTTGCCTGACATTGTTTAAACCAATGCTCGATTGAACCACACCGATGACACACGTCATTGTGGTTGCCTCCCTTGATTTGAGGTGCAGGTGGTGCACGTTGTGGATATTCCCTAGCGGGTTGTTACTGCTACTACCACGGCGTATGGTGCGACCTCCACGGCCCACAGTGTTACGGCCCATGGTGTTGTTATATCCACCTCTCCCACGTGTGTAGTTACCACCACGTGTGCCCGCACTATAGTTGCGGCTGCCTTCTTTGTTGGAGCGGTTATATGGACCCGTCCGTCCTTCATGTCCCCTGTTATTAGGGTATACATGTCCCCTATTAGTAGGGTACCGCTCCTTGCGCCCTTTCTTGGGTGCAATATAATTCGCCTCACGAACGCTTTTGGTTCCAACGGGCCTTGAATTATAATTCTTTACAAGGATGTTGTCGTGCTTCTCAGCTACCGACAAAAGATTGATGAGCTCATTGAACTTTGTAAGTCGTCCAGCATTATATTCAGTGCGATGCTGCTTTGACAGTATAATTGCTGAGACGGGGAAGGTAGAGAGAGTTTTCTCAATTAGCTCTTCTTCTGTGACAGGTTTTCCACAAAACTTTAGCATGGCCTTTAGGCGAAGAGCTTCTGAATTGTATTCAGAAACAGACTTGAAGTCTGAGAAGCGTATATTGCTCCACTGAACCTTCAAGTCAGGGAGGAGGGAATCTTGGATATTACCAAAGCGCTCTTCTAGCGCTGCCCATAGGTCCTTTGCATCTTTGATGGACATATACTCTAATCTGAGTGCTTTGTCCATATGGCGTCGCATCAAGATAATTGCTTGTGCATGCTTTATGGATGTTCGTTGGAACACAAGGCCCGCACTTGGTGCCTGTATGATGGGCAATATCCCTTTCGATGTGAGATGGTTCTCAACGTCGGTTCTCCAACTATGGTATTCCAAACCTGTTGAGTCAAGGATTTGAAAATCGAGTCTAGGTTCATTCGACATCCTGAAGATAAGAAGAAAAGATATATTAGTTTCGGAGTTTAAACTTCCACGAAAACTAAAATAATCAGATTTCCGAGCTATGCTACCAAGAAATCAATTTCCAAGAATATTTGGATTAGACCTAAACAATGATGTTTAATAGGGTCATAATTCGATGCTTGCGGACGCTCTTAGTCCGAATATTATGAACACTCTTAGTTCATTGATTACGAACGCTCTTAGTTCGTTTAGCGCGAATTTCTATAATTCCGCCTCTTTTTTTTTGATTGCAAGTTCCCGAGAAAAAGAAAGAGAAGAAAAAGGAGTAAAAACTCAAAAACGGGAACTTTTAGTAAATAATACCTTGAAATAGTGTTGTCGGAAATGACCACAAAGTTGCAGGAAAAATGTCCCGAAAGTCGCCGGAAAATGGCTTGGAAAGTCGCCGGAAAAGTGCCCGGAAAGTTGTCGGAAAAGTGCCCGGAAAGTTGTCGGAAAAGTGTCCCGAAAGTCGCCGGAAAAGTGTTCCGAAAGTCGCCGGAAAAGTGTTCCGAAAGTCGTCTGAAAAGTGCCCGGAAAGTAGTCGGAAACTGGCCCTGCAGATCTGTCGGCAGATCTGTCGGCAGCAGCTCGGCAGCTTCTCGGCAGATGCTGCGCAGGGGTCTCGGCAGCTGTCGGCAGGTGTCGGCAGGTCTCGGCAGGTGCTGCGCAGGGGTCTCGGCAGCTGTCGGCAGGTGCTGTCGGCAGGTATCGGCAGGTCTCGGCAGGAGCTGTCGGCAGGTGCTGTCGGCAGGTCTCGGCAGGAGCTGTCGACAGGTGCTCGGCAGGTCTCGGCAGGAGCTGTCGACAGGTGCTCGGTAGGTCTCGGCAGGAGCTGTCGACAGATGCTGCGCAGCTGCTCGGCAGGTCTCGGCAGCTACTCGGCAGCTTCTCGGCAGATCTCGGCAGGACTCGGCAGGGCTTCGACAGCGGTTCGGCAGCGGTTCAATTTTTCCGGTGGCCGGTTCAGGCTGTTTCCGGCCGGTTCTGGCGGTTCTGAAACCGGTTCTGGGCTTCTTGGATCAAGGGCTTTGATATGTGCTAGGGTTTGGAGGTTTTTTGTAGGTTTGGAAAAATGGCTTTAATCGGATTATGAACTTCCTCTATTTTGACAATTTCGATTCTAATTCTAGAGCAATTTCGTGCTGATAACGTGTTTGAGGACAAGCATAAATTGACAGAAATATAGAGAGAGTAATAATTCAGAGAGAATGGAGATTCATGTGTGTTTATTCATCTCATACAAGAGGGTATTTATAGGAATACATAGCTAGTGTGAAAGCTCTAAGAGAAACTCAATTTGGTAACAATCTTCTCTTGTTGATTGAGGGCTGCAGCTCCACATACTTGCATTCAATGATGAAATTTGCCATGCTTGTTGCCCTTTGGCATAAAGCTTGTCACACAAGTCTCTATACCTATATTATACACTCAAGTACCTTATCTATACACTCAAGTGCCTATTTATACATGATATAGACATTTATACTATGACTCATATATACTACAATATGATTCATGTATACTACAACACAGATAACTTTTTCTTGGTAAACCTTATTCTGACAAAAGTTGGATCTGTTAATCTTGGGATCCCCCTTATTTAGTGTGCTGAAATTGCACTTGGTATCCGGCATTCTTAGCATGCTAAGATTGCAAAAATTAGAAAATTGGATTCATCCACTATATTATTGAAGTTCTCAACAGTAAATGGAACACAGGAACAAGATTGAGGTGCACTTTGGGACACACATGATATTTTCATCCATTCTGCCACATTTGCCAGTGTTTAGTCTCAGAGGCAGCTTCATTAAGCAGCCAGTTTCCTATCTAACTCAAAACTTTTAAAGGTGTTTTGGTATTTGATTTAATGGAAATTATCATCTCCTACCTCTTACTCTTGAAGAAAAATTGTTTTCCGTCCCAATCAACTATAATACCTTTGAGAGTTCATAAAAAATAGAGGGGTGATAACAGGATGTAGCTACAGGATAAACTTGTGAAAATTGCCCTCTACATACTCTGCCTCTCTTTGGGGCTGTTTTATGATTAATGATTGTCCACCAAGCTGGGATTATGGATTTTACTATTGAATATGATTCTAGTCCAGTTGGTCTCGAAACTTATAAGCGAGTCTCACCCTCTATATACCTTAATCAATGGCTGCAGGTCCCTGTTGTCTGCTGATTGGAATTGTCAATTGGTTCATGTTTATCAAGAGCCCCATATTCTTCAAGATTCCCATTGTCTATCCCAGGGTTACTTGCTGCTGCTTCTGCTGGTGCCTCCCAAGTGTGGTGATTTATTTTTATTTTTAATTTGTTGTGTTTGGGTCTTTTACCCTCTTTGTATCAAGAAAGAAAAAGTGAGGTAAAGCCTATTGACCAAGTTTTGTTTAATTTTTGATTGAAACATTCCAATTATTGTTAACTGAAACGTCCTGAATCTTTTGTAGTTTACTGGTTTAATAGAATTGTGATACATATCAATTCCCCTTTGGTTCTGGTATGAGTTATATTCAGGGTTCGGGTTGGGCAATTAATATGAAAAAGGATTGGCAATGTGCCATGCAGGTCTGGGTTATACCACTTCATTTTTTATTATAATTTTTAGTTTCGACTGCATGGGAATTGATGCAGTAATAGTCGAATGGGAATTTCACAGTTGAGACTTTGAAACATTTTCCTGGGTGCTTGTGGCTAAAAACTTGCTTCAAATATTTAAAGTAAAACAAATTACTTGACATCTTCGCAGCATAACTAATGAGGTGTGATAGCATTGAACTAAGCAATCTATTCTTTACACCATGTTTATCATCCCTGCTATATATGTTCTCTGTTTCATAGACATGATAACTTGAATGGCTTGTGCCTGTGATCTGTCATATCTAGTGCAAGCCAAAGAGAAATGTTTATGGTGCACCAAATTTACTGCAGTAGTAGTTTTACTGTAGTATATTGAAAAGAAAACAAAATCACGGGGTTCTTAATGACAGAACTTTACTTAAATTCTTCAATAAGGTTCAATTTAAGTTGAGAAAAGTTACTTTTTTATTCTAAAGATTTGGTTAGAGTTTACATTTTGAATTTTGCGGGAGAAAATTAGGCAGAAAATATGGTGCTGTTGAAATCAGAGCAGGGCTATTCATCAAGGTTTTGGTGGGTGATGCAGAAACCCGTTTGATAAAATCCGTCTTAACACGTGTCTTGAAAGAAGAGGCAGTCCATTGGATTTTCCGAATCAGAGCTCTGCAAACAATGGTATATGTTTTCACTTTGGTTATTTCCACTTTCCTAGTGAATAAATACACATAAACTGCATGAAGTGTTAAATTAACATCTGAATAGTGAAAGCAAATTTAACATAATTAAAGATATGCTGGACTAACCAAATAATGAAAGCGGGTTTATCTGTGACTCTATGTGGACTCTCCCACAACAAATCATTGGCGGCGGCTAAGGCCTTAGGCAGTGATCATATGCTCTATAGGCATCCCGGTTCCAGTCAGTACATCCCTTATTACACGTAATTCAGCTAAAACTTCCCCAATCTCCATTCGCGCTTTGGGCAAATGCACGGAACAAGCAACTCCTATCCTAGCAATGGAAATAAGGCACTCTTCAACTCTTTGTGTTTCATCATTTTGGACATCACTCCTATTGCTTGCGGGATTTGTACTAGTGCTGCTTTCCTTTTCTTGAAGAAGCACCGGATCACATATTTCTTTCACACGTTCAGGCAAAGCCATCAGAACAAAGTTGTGCAAGTTCTTGTCATCTCTAAACATGTTGTCTGTTGGCCTCTTACCAGTAAGCATCTCCAGTAACAGGATTCCATAGCTATATACGTCCCCATATGTTGACACCGCACTTCCCATGCCATACTCTATAAATTATTTGCAAGAAAGCATTCATATAGTCATCAACTAAAGAAACAGTTACATTTTCTTGTAAATCAGGAAGAATTTGAAGCATTGGTCAATTCAGTATTACCTGGGGCAATATAGCCAATGGTACCCCTTATCGAATTGGAAGGGTTCTGCACTGAAGGGACTGGACAAGAAGTATCTGGGAGGTAGGTTGCTAACCCAAAATCACAAACACAGGCAGTCATGTCATTTTCTAGGAGAATGTTACTCGGCTTCAAATCACAGTGAACTATTGGGACGTGAAAGCGATTGTGCAAGTAATCCAGAGCACTAGCTACGTCAATGGCAATCGTTACCCTTTGAAGAAGATTCAAATGAAGCAGCACAATTGGGGCCCCAACCACTCTTTCAGCTGAATAGTGTAACCATTCATCTAGATTTCCATCCAACATGAACTCAAAGACCAAAGCTTTGAATTCGTTCCCTTGAAAATCAATACTTGAGCAAGCAGTCACTAGTCTGACAAGATTCCGGTGCCTTATGCTTTTCAGCACTTCACATTCAGATATGAAACTTCTAGAAGCTCTTGAACTCTGAAGATTGAGTACTTTCACAGCAACAATTCTTTCTTCAGGCTGATCAAGAACTCCCCAGTACACAGAACCAGAGCTACCGGAACCAATTAAATTCTGAGAAGAAAAGCCATCAGTTGCTTTCAGGAGATCTCTGTATGACAATTTTAAGAATGAAACATCCAATGATGGTTCTGAAGATGACTCAACTCTTGATTCTCTTGATCTATAAAGGAGCACAAAGTACAATAACCAAATAACTCCAACGGCCCCAGAAGAAATTATGAGAACAGCCAGCTTATAATGTATTAATGCTTTAGCTGGCTTAGGCGGCTTCCTAGGTTGATCGGGGGTGATACTGGTACATATAGGCAATCTTAACTGAGGTATACCTCCACAAAGTCCTCTGTTTCCCATGAGAGAAACCGCACTTGTATTCCTGAAAATTCCTTCAATGGGTACTTCACCTTCAAAATCATTAAATGAGAGGTCTAAATTCTGCAAGAAGGGGAACCTCTGCAAATAATTGGGAATTTTTCCAGAGAAGCTGTTACAAGAGAGGTTGAGATCTCCAATCCCTCTCAACGAACTTAAAAATTGAGGAATTCCCCCCTGCAACAAGTTTCCATTGAGGTTCAAACTTTCTAAGCTTAAGCATGCCCCTAAACCTAGTGGAATTTCCCCAAATAATCTATTTTGAGCAAGATTCAAGGAACCAAGATTATGCAAAGAACCTACTTCATTGGGAATATAACCACTAAGGTGGTTACTGGATAAATCCAAAACTAGTGACAGGGATGATAAACGGAAGACTTCTTGCGGAATAGGTCCGATGAGATGATTTTGAGAAAGAACCAATTCTAACAAATTCTTGCACTGACCAAGACTTTGTGGTATGCCACCTTGCAAGTTGTTTGACTGGAGAACTAAGCTACTTAACAAAGTTAGGTTTCCCAGACAAGATGGGATAGTACCTGATAGATGATTATAACTTAAAAACAGATCGTACAATCTACTTATCTCACATACTGAATTTGGTATGTTGCCTGTCAATAGGTTTTCCTTTAAGCTTAGTACTCCCACGTTGAGGAGATTTCCAATCCCAATAGGAATGCTTCCGCTTAGCTGATTCCTTCCTAAGCTCATTACCTCGAGGTTTCTTGAGAGATTGCTGATAGATTCAGGTAGCACTCCTTGAAATTTATTCCCACTAATATCCATAAGTTCTAAACTGGTACAATTAACCAGAGAAGAGAGAAATTCCAAGTCATCATCCTCATTTCCAAGAATATTATCATCAATTTCCAACCGAACCAGATTGGACAGTCTTGCCAGACTAGGGACTTTTCCGGTAAAAATATTATCAGAGATCCCAAATAGTGAAAGGTTGGATGCGTTTGAGATCGTAGATGGAATTGGTCCGCTGAAGCTGTTCATTTGGAACTGAAAGATTTGAAGGTTTGGAAATATTGTGTAGCCCAACCCTGAAGGAAGAGTTCCATGAAATTGGTTTCCAATCACAGAAATGTTTTGAATTGAAGAAAGGTTGTATATGGAGGGAGGGATGGTACCAGAAAATCTATTTGTACCCAATGCAAGAACTCTTATGCTTTTCAATTTCCCAAGGCTATTCATGAGGCCACCTTGCAGATTATTTCCTTCCACAGAAAGAATCTCAAGAGAAGAAAGATTTCCAAGGGAAGGGGGAATTTCCCCTGATAAATTGTTCCTGCGCACATTAAGTTCTTCAAGCTTCAACAATGAGCCAATTTCTATTGGAATTTTGCCAGTAAGATGGTTAGTAGCCAAAACAAGAGATTGGAGATTAGAACAATGTGATATATTGATGGGGATATAACCTCTGAACAAGTTGTACCCGAGGTGTAGTCCCTGCAGCCGGGACAATCGACCAACTTCTTGAGGGATGGTGCCGTGGAAGCTATTGTTTTGGAGATTTAATGTCCTGAGAAAGCTCAAGTTTCCGATGTGTGAAGATAGGGTACCCGTCAGCTGGCTTGACTGGAGGTCCAGAACCGTGACTCTCGGGTGTCTTCGGCCGCAAGTAATCCCTCGCCACTCATCACATAAGTTGGAGGAATCACTCCAGGAGCTAAGGATGCCCAGAGGATCACTGACAATTTCAGATTTGAAGGCAAGCAAGGACAGTCTTTCCACCTCATTTCCTCTCAGATTTGAAGAGGCCAAAGTGATGATCATCAGGGGAAACAGTTGCATGAATACTGACCAAATCCTCACACCCATGGATGAGATCTCCATTAATTTAAGCCACAAAGTATAGCTCAAATTTTTTAATTGGGAGCCAGAGTTTAAAATGAAAAAGTCTGGCAAGGTTTCTCAAGTTGCTGTGAAGACTGGAGAGAAAGAAAAAAAAATGGTGAATAGCTTGATTCTATAGGCCAGAGATTTGCCAATCTTATCATAAACAAAGTCATCCGTGGAAAAGGGGGCACTAATTCCACACCAGGTTTCTTTCCTCCATTGAATTTTCAAACATATACAGTACGTTGACTCAAGTCTTCAGCAGGACTAATGTGTTATAGAAACATAGCCACATATGTGGTCGGAAATTGACCAAAGACTGAAATCAAGGGTAAAAAAACGTGTAGAACACGAAGAGGGGTGATGAAGTATGTTACTTTACGCGTCCCTGATAATGGGCAGAGTTGCTGAAAACAGAGGAAGTTGCCGGAAACCCCGAAGAGCTTTAAATCCTTGATTCTCTTTCATAATTTTTTTTCAAAGAATTATGAGGACAATACCAACTTCTAAAAATTATTAAAAATAGTTTAAAGAATTATAAGGACAATACCAACTTCTAAAAATTATTAAAAATAGTTTTGTTGTAAGAAAAATGAAAAATCCATCGTGACGACGTCCAGTTTAGAATATTATTTGATAAACATTATTCAAATTTGACAAATCATTGACCAGGACCTCTTTATTTGGGCTTATGTGCCTATTTTGCTGGGGTCTTAGGTATCTCTTGTATTTGGCTTGATTCTTTAGATCTTCTAATACAATTATTGACTGAAAAAAGGAAAAGAAAAAAAAAAAGTAGTCCCAACTCCCAAATATGTCTATTAATTTTATATTGTCTCTCAATTGGAATGAATTCCACAATATGCCATTTCGCTACTACCTTTGTCTATGTTCCCTGCATTTTACTTGGTTGTGTAACACGATATCTGCAGGTTTGTTGACTACTTATTTTGATGTTTGTGGACTGTTTATTTTCTTGATTGTCTTTCTTGTTAAGATCTAGTGTTACAAGCCAATACAAGTTAACACTAAAGAGTGGTAGAACTTTAGGACTGTTTACAGTACATCAGAGTTGGATTTCATGGTCAATTGGTGTAACTTTACTTAATAAATTATCCTTATCGATCAAGTGAGTTGGAGGTGAATAATTTATAGAAAACCGAGTGTTGGCCTTCATTGTTGGATACATATTGTTGGCCTTCAGCATCTCATCCTGATATTGGCCTTCTTCCTCTAATCCTAATATGCCACCCCTTCATTGTTGGACTGAAGAGAGTTAAAAAATAAAAAATAAAAATTTCGATGAGTAAAAAACAAAAAAACATTGGATGGAATGAGCACTACAAAACTTTGTCAGTCCTATCATAAAGATAGTCATCCGTTTTTTATTCATTGACTCATTCCACGAGCTTCACTTTCAATCCATACGTTTTCTTTCCTCCATTGAATTGTCAAACATATACAGTGGACTCGAGTCTCCAACAGAACTGATGAGTTATAGAAAAATCAGATGAGGAATGTCAATCAGCTAACTGCACCTGTCCTTGATCTTTTTTTTTTTTTTTTGGTGACTTGTCTAAACATGCAAAGATTCAGAAATTTCGCTGTCCCATCAATCATTAATGTAAGAACAATCAGCAGGTTGCCATAACCTTATCGGGCCCATGCAAACTCTTCAATGAACCACTCACTCACGTGGTATATAGTATGGAGTTGAATTAAAAGGCTTTCAAAGTACGTAGTCCGTGTGATCCTCTTTTTCCGTTTTAGTCTAATTGGTCAACAAAAAGGGAAATTTTTAAGAACAGTACACGACATATAGGTGACTCCGAACTTCAGTACATTAAGTTTAAAAACAATCATTTCGGTACATGAACTTGAAATCTCGACCCAAAATATATACATGCCGTTATATTCTCCGTTAGTCTTATGTAATTATCCATTTTTTAAAGGGTAATTCTGTAATTGCCCTCTTTTTCACAGGGTAATTCTGTAATTGCCCTCTCTCTCTCTCTCTCTCTCGCAGAAACAAACTAGCTAGCAGCCTAGCACTTTTCATCCTCCCAACCTAGCATCGACCCATTGGCCGGCGGCACCAAGCAGCACCGCCGCTGCTCCGCCCTGCCTGGGTCCCGATCCATAGTGCACTTCATCCCAAACGCCTCCCTTTTCCCACACCACCGGTCTCAACACTCCACCCACAGCTACCCACAAATCCACCATGGTCAACACCAGACCTCAAGCCACACGCCAAATTGTCGCCAACCACCACCCAATCGATCCATTAATCTCGTCCCCTCTCCCCTAACAGCGACATGTTCCTACCCAGACCCGAGGATGATCTAGTCCCTCTCCGATCTAAAACCCATTCTCTTAAAAAAAAAAAAAAAAAATCCTACAGCAGCTCCAAGAAAGTGTCGAACTCCTCATCAAGTTCATCCGGGTCGATTGTATCCGCCTGGGAGAGCCAGAGGTCCATTCCAGCCGGTATCTTGGGCCTGAATCGGTAGTACCAAACCCCAATCAGAAACACATACAGAAACCCAGTCGGGATTATCAAATCCGGGTACCAAACCAGAACCAAATACAACATGTGCACCAAAACCGTCGTCACCGAGTTCCTCCACCTCTGTATATCATCCAACCACTTCGCTAACCCGACCAACCACGCCAGCATCGCCACGATCCGAAACCAATTCGCTTTGCTCTTCCTCATGATCCACATGTGTGAGTTAGCATCCAACATGTACCGCACCACCTCCGGCCCTAGAGGCGGCTCAGAGCGTGCTAGCCATGCGGCCAACATGGTCGGGTTTGCTGTGCTTGAATGGGGAGGGGGGAGGGGGGAAGAGAGAGAGAGAGAGAGTTTGCTGGGTTTGAACGGGACGAAAGAGAGAGAACAATACTCTTTTTTTATTTATTTTTATTTAAATTTCTCTCTCTTCATTAATTATTAATATTAATATTTAATAATATTCAATTAATACTAAATTAAGAAGTGACTGATTTATCCCTTAAAGTTTGACGGAAATCACATTGACTAACGGAGAATGTAACGGCGTGTATATATTTTGGGTCGAGATTTCAAGTTCATGTACCAAAATGATTGTTTTGAAACTTAATGTACCAAAGTTCGGAGTCACCTATATGTCGTGTACTGTTCTTAAAAATTTCCCCAACAAAAACAACACATTCTTGATTCTTATTAAATTGGAAAGGGGGTTAGTATAAAATTTTTGAGATATTGTTTTTCTATAGTATCTGTATGCTTCCAAAGTGTCATTTATATAGTGATGGGGCTGGGACAATCAGCCGGAGAGGGCAGGGCAAGTTGTGTAACACACCATTGTCATAGTATTTGCAAAACTCCAGTAATCTTGTCTACTTCTTTCTTTTTAACAATAGAGAAGAGACGAAATAAGATCTTCATGCAGGAATTGATATCCACCTAACTTAGGACTCCATTTTTTTTTTTGGTGAGCTTCACCAATATGTGGCAATCAATCTTTCTATAAATTTTCCATTTTGAATTTGACATGTTTTGATTGCTAATATGAAGTGAGCATATAGTGCACACTGTACCATAGACAGACTGTTTCCCAACATTGCAGCGGTCTGCATGGTTTAGTCGCCCCAGAAAATAATTCAGTGAGGAAGATAGTGGAATATTGATGTCTATGTTGAGATTGGTGTTCATTCTCATGCAAAAAGAAGTAATGACCCACAAGTATTAATGTGGTAACTATATTTGACAATTGACATGTTGGTGTAGAAAACGTTGTTGCATATATATTTCACACAGCTAGTGCATATATGGGTAGATTGGCATGGTGAGGTATGTGAATGTATTAATTGTTGTAGGCTATTAATGGTGGTAGCATGGTGAATGAAGACTAGCTTGGACTTTGTTGCCACCCACTTCTCCGAAACTTCTGCTATCCACTTCGGGTGGTTATCCACATGGGCCTCTTTGTCATTGATCTGTTACCTGCACAAATTTAGTGCTCAATTTAAAACACTATCAATGGAGTAAGAATAAGTAGAGATCGTTTTCAACCGGAGATTATGGACTTATTATTCCTGCAAAATAAAACGTTAGATAAAAGAAAACAAAGTTATATAATTACTTATTTACGAATTCAAAAAGTACAAAGAAAGGGGATTTAGGATTTAATTTCTAAACTACAAATAATTAACTATATACAGGTGACTCACCAAAACAAAGAATCAAATAAATTTATATGAATGGAACAAAAATAGATAGAGTTGACTATTACTAACAAGTTGGCAAGGTTTCAAAGCACAAATCACGAATCAAAACATGTTATAGCAAGGAATTGATCAAGAACATAGATGAACGCATACAAAGTCCTTATTACTTTCCTTAATTAAACTAACTAGATGAACGCACCATAGTTAATCCTATTGAGCATGCAATTACTAGTGGTAGCTAATCACTGACAAGAACACTTTCAACGCATTAAGCACACATGGAAGTTTGATCAATTCAAATAAAACACACAAGTTGGAACGTCATAAATGTATGCAAGACTCATTGTTGATTTACCTAAGGAACTATAGGTTTTCCACTTCAATTATTAAGACCTAGAATGCTAGCATATCTTAATATGGATTCAATTACATACTCATCGATCAAAGTCTACATCCAAAGATCAATAAACAAGCAAACGATGCTCTATTAGTACAAAACCAACAATCATGCATAACAAGTTGAAATCACAATTTATAACTTTGAAAACCTAAAGCCTAAAACATGCTTCAGAGTATTCGAAAACTACATATCTAAAATCAATTCTTCATCCTCACATGAAATCGCAAATCATATTCGATTAAAACCAAAATCAAATCCGAAATTAGTTTTACAAAGAAACGAAACCGAAAACATAAAAAGATGTTCATGGTTATACTTTTAAAATCTTCAAAAACGCAAGAAGCTTCAAAGGTGGTGGAATCAATGAGAATCACGGAAAGGATGCTTGAATGGAGATGGGGATACTCACGGTCTTGAACTTTGAAGAATGGAAGATTACTGAAATATTGAGAGAAGAAGGGGGCGAGTTTGTGTTTATGATTCTGAATTTTGTGGTGGTGTTTGACGTCTCACAATGCCTCCTATATATAGTGCACGACATGCTTGGGTATCGAGGTTGATTTCTACTTCAATGACATCATTCAACCAATCAAAATATTTCTTAAGAGGTAGAGAATAATCTTGAATCTTCTTAAATATCTTCTTTGCCAAAATTACTATGTATCTTCTCTAAAATTGGTCTTCATTCAACTCGTATGCAATCAGGAAACCTTCATTGATAAATATTCTATTTATTTTCTTTTCTATAATTCACACGAATTAGATATTCTTCCAAACTCTCCCAAATTGAACCTTTGCCAAAATCTTCTTGTTATTTCCTTTATTTCTCACGGAAAAAATTAATAGTTATGGGACAAGGATTCCTCTTTGACATCCAGACCACTGAAACTCATATGCACGTCACATGCTTTAATCTTTTAGCCAGGCTTCTTCAACTTGGATAATTTCGAAACCCATCTTCAATTGTGACGCAAACCTTGTCATCTAGAACATTCTTGTACATTCTTGAGTCATCTTGAAGTCACAACATCTCCTAGCCTTTCTAGGTATCCTAGTATCATCAGGACTCCTAATGCAATAAGGTTTCCTAGTCTAATTAGGACTCTTTTTTTCCGGGATGTTCTGGAAACTTCTTGAACTCTCTTTGTGTTATAGGGATTCCCAGTCATATTAGGTTTCCTTTTCCTGGTAGGAATAGATTTCCTTATCCAACTGGGATTCTGTCATTTGTCATTTCTGATCATCATTTCCACGAGCTCACTCCTAGTGACTCAGGATTCCTACTTCAACTGGGATTCCTTCTCCTAATTGGATTGGGAAAACTTCATTTCTCCATTTTTTTTCTTTATGCGCAAAATAACTCTTTATCTACCTTTACAGACTCAAAAGTACCTAAAAACACTAAACTAAGTCAGAAATGATAATGTTAAGAGAATAACCAAGTAAAATGTGAACATCAAAATCATAGTCAATATTGCTCCTATCAATTTGTGGCTGAGCAGAACTGGAGCAAATCTGGAAGAATGGAAGACGTTTCCTTTGTCGTCTACCAAGGAGAGAATGGACCCATTCTAACACAAAGGATAGAGTGAAGCGTTTTTTACTGAGCCTGACATTCATTTTTGGTCTTCATCTGCTAAACGGCGTGTGTAAATCACGCACTGTTATCCCCCAGTTGGATAATGGATACCCACCTTGGGTGGTCAGCAGACGCTCTCCTGGTGGGTTGTGCATGAGAGTGAGAGGGGAAAAAATTCTCTTAGGTGAGATATTGTGTTCTTGGGTATTATTCTATGAGTGACGGTGTACAAGGGATTTGAGATTTGGGTTATGAGATTTAACTTATGTCTCTTGTACTAGTTTTATTCTCATAGTGAAAGAGCAAATATCTTAGGTGGACATTTGCAAGAAATTTGCCTAACCACGTTAAATCTCGTGGCAACTATTTTTCATCCTTGTTTGTTTATTCTACTTTATTGTGATGTAGTTGCGGAGTGTGTCTAATCCTAAATCTCGGTCCGTTTGTGGGATTAAAATGTCAACAGTCTATGGTTTAGAATTGCCAGCTGATCAGGTCTGTAATACTCTTTAACTGTGCCATGAATTGTTGGATGTCTTATATGGTTTACCATCACTTGTGGATTAGCCATTTTTTTTTTTTTTTTTTAAAGGGGTTTGGAACCCAGCCTAGCTGGGAGGCTCAGCCCCACGCCCGATTCCATTTATTGAATTAATACTTTGCAACCGGGGGGGGGGGGGGGGGGGGACAGAATACCTGAACCTCATGCTACATTAGAAAGATTACAAACATCCTCATAGAGAACATCCCGAATAATAACAGGAGTCTCATCTAACCATACATCAGAAATATAATTAAAACTAGCAAGGTGCGCTAACCTGTTGGCTACACCATTTGCTTCACGGAAGATGTGACTAACCTGACTTGAGTGAAAAGATGTCAAATATGACTTACAATCATCGATAATACGCCCACTGTCAGATCTATCTTCCACCTAACGCTGTAGAGCAGTGACAACAAGGGAACAATCGCTCTCAATGTCAATAACGGTCATGTCCTGATGGATTGCCAATAAGAGCCTAGCCCTACATGCTTCAGCCTCCTTATGTAAAGCAGATGAAGCATGTGGGAAATACCGAGCCAGAGCTGACAAACACATACCATTTTCATCACGTATCACAACTCCCACTCCACCATCACTATAATCAGCCCGGTAGCTCCCATCCACATTCACTTTCAGACGCCCACTAGGAGGGTTCTGCCATTTGGTCTTTTCCCTTTTACCTTTCGCATTTCCATGCACATGAAGTTGCTGATATTCCTCAAGAAATTTACTAGCCCATTGAGCAGCATTAGATGCACAGAAGAAATTCCCATTCCACAAAACATTATTTCTTTCAGACCATATGACCCAAAGTGCCATGAAAAAAGCACAACATTTGTTACCATCCAATTTATCAATGACGTTCAACACCCAACCCTCCACGCATGAAGCAGCCACCTTCTTGGCCAAAAGGCCCAATTTGGTACACACCCAAAAGCATGTGGTAACACCACAATCTCTGAACAGGTGTAATCCATCTTCTAATGCATGATTACAAAAAAGACAATTACTATCAAGAAGACTAACCTTGTTTTCAGTCTTTCGTAAGTTGAGAGTTATTTAATTCCATGAAATCTGTGATCACTCAGCTTGCATTTTCCCTTTACCAGTTGAACAATCTTCTCTGTTTCCTAAACAAAAGAATTCTTGCATTGCTAATGGTTGCCCCATTGAATCAGCTGGTAAAGAATTCTTACACCCTGTAGTCTCAATTACCCTCACTTAGTGGAATTTGATTGTGTTAACTTCGTCTCAAATACCAGTTTTCTCAATTCATATTGTCTAACAGTTGTAATGAATTCCACAATATATAGGAGCTGATCCTGATTCGATAGTATGTACTGCAAGAAGACAATATATGCACTAGGGGAACTCCCTCCTATCATGTCTTTCATTATTAGCTGAAACATTCTTATATCTTTTTATAGTGCTTAATAGAATTGTGGTTTATATTACTACCGTTTGGTTCTGGCGTCACTGTGTCAGTGATTCATTTTCATCTTAATTGCTGGAATATTGATATGAAAGAGGAATTGAGTTTGGAATTAAATTCTCTTTGGTGCATTTAGGAAAATCGAAGAGAAGGAAAAAGAAAAAGGGAAAAGCATGCAAATGGACAGAGTGAGCAAATCAAAGAGTGTGACAGTATATTCAAGCTTGTGTCCTGGGTACTGCTAAGGGAAAAACTTAATTAAGCAATTCCACAGTGCTTCTGTTTAAAGATTTCCTTGAAAAAAAGTGCTTCAACATTTTCAAGAAATTATGCAAGGCATGGTGAAATACCAAAACTTTAAGAACTTTAGCTAGCTTGAAGCAGGCATTATAGAGAGGCAAACAAGGAGACTGGGTTTGTAAAGAGTGAGGTGGTGTATGATGATCATAAATATATACTTGTTATTGAATCTACTGTATATAGTATATAAGGGATTGAGACACAATTGGTCCTGAAATCTAAGTTCCCAGACAAGTAACATTCTTAACAAATGGCCAGTGACTCATTCTTAATGACATAACTTTACTCGATCGACTTCTTCAACAAGATTCAATTTGAGTTGAGAAATGTTTCTATTTCATTGGTTAGAGGCTACATTTGAATTCTGCAGGAAAATATTAGGCAGAAAATAAGGTTTGCTGTTGATATCAGAGAGGTGCTATTGAGGAGGTTTTAGTGGGGGATGCAGAAGCCCATTTGCTAAAATTTGTCTTAAAATGTGTCTTAGAAGAAGAGATTCGATTCTCAATTAGAACACCGCAAACAAAGGTATTCTCAGTTTGGTTATTTCTACTTTCCCTGTGAATAAATACAAATGACTGAATGAACTGTTTTAGTAACATCGATCTGAATACATTCTTGGGAGTTTTACATAATTAAATGTAATATTGTACTCACCAATTAGTGAAAGCTGCTTTATCCGTCACACTGTGTTGGACTGTCCCGCAACCAACTGTATCATTGGCAGCTAAGGCCTTAGGCAGTGATCATGTTCTCTCTAGGCATCCTGGTTCCAGTCAGCACATCCATGATTACACGTAGTTCTGCTAAAACTTTCCCAATCTCCATTCGCTCTTTGGACAATTGCGCCGAACAAGCAACTCCTATCCTAGCAATGGAAATAAGGCACTCTTCAACTCTGTATGTTTCATTTTGGACATTATTCCTAGTGCTTGTGGGATTTGAACTAGTGCTGCTTTCTTGTCCTTGAAGAAGCACCGGATCACATATTTCTTTCACACGTTCAGGCAAAGCCATCAGCACAAAATTGTGCAAGTTCATGTCATCTGCAAACATATCATCTGTTGGCCTCTTACCAGTAAGCATCTCCAGTAATAGGATTCCATAGCTATACACGTCTCCGTAGGTTGACACCTCATCTCCCATGCCGTACTCTATACATTATTTGCACAAAAGCATATTGGTTATGGTCATAAACTAAAATAAAGAAGTTGCGTTTTCTTGTTAATCTCAGGAAAAAATTTGAAGCATCAATTAATTCAACTTTACCTGGGGCAATATAGCCAATGGAACCCATTATCGAATTGGAAGAGCGTTCTACTGAAGAAACCGGACAAGAAGTGTTTGGGAGGTAACTTGCCAAACCAAAGTCACAAACACAGGCAGTCATGTCTTTTTCTAAGAGAACGTTACTGGGCTTTAAATCACAATGAACTATTGGGATGTGAAAATAATTGTGCAAATAATCCAAAGCACTAGCTATGTCAATGGCAATATTGACCCTTTGGATAAGATTCAAATGCACCTCCACAATGGGTAGCTCAACTACTCTGTCAGCTGAATCATGCAGCCACTCATCTAGATTTCCATGCATCATGTACTCAAAAACCAAAGCTTTGAACTCATTTCCTTGAAAATCAGTACTTGAGCAAGCAGTCACTAGTTTGACAAGATTTCGGTGCCTAATGTTTTTCAAGAATTGACATTCAGCTATGAAACTATTAGAAGTAGTTGCCTTTTGAAGATTGAGTACTTTGACAGCAACAATTCTTTCTTTTGGCTGATTGAGAACTCCCCAGTACACAGAACCAGAACTACCAGCACCAATCAAATTCCAAGAAGAGAACCCATCAGTTGCTTGAAGTAGATCTCCATATGACAACTTTAAGAATGAAATATCCAATGATAGTTCTGAAGTTGACTGAACTCTTGCTTTTCTTGGCTCAAGTACTCTTGCTTTTGTTAGCTCAACTCTTGCTTTTATTGGCTCAACTCTTGCTTTTCTTGGCTCAACTCTTGCTTTTGTTAGCTCAACTCTTGCTTTTCTTGACTCAACTCTTGCTTTTCTTGGCTCAACTCTTGCTTTTCTTGATCTATAGAGGAGCACAAAGCACACGGCCGCCACTAAGAAAACTCCAATTACCCCACAAAAGAATGAGATAATTGGTTTCAACTTGGAAAATGATTTTGGCTTATTTGAATTGGATCGATTGGAATTTGAGTTAGATCGATTGGAGATACATTTAGGCAAGTTCAACTGAGGTACACCTCCACAAAGTCGTCTGTTTCCCACGAGAGAAACCACACTTGTATTCCTGAATACTCCTTCATTTGGTACTTCACCTTCAAAATCATTAAATGAGAGGTTCAAATGCTGCAAGAAGGGGAAACTCTGCAAATAAACAGGAATTGTTCCTGAAAAGTTGTTACGAGAGAGGTCCAAACTTTCCAATTGTCCCCATCCCCTTAAGCTTTCTGCTGGAATCTCACCAGATAACCTATTTCCAGAAAGATTCAAAGAAGCAATATTAGACAAAGAACCTACTTCAATGGGAATGTTACCAGTAAATTGGTTATTGGATAAATCCAAATCCAAAACTTGTGATAAAGCTGATGAACCGATGACTTCTTGCGGAATAGAACCGTTAAGTTTATTTTGAGAAAGAACCAAAGATTGCAAATACTTGCATCGACCAAGACTTTTTGGTATGCCTCCTTTTAAGTTGTTTGACATGAGATCTAATCTGCTTAACAAAGTTAGATTTCCCAAACAAGATGGGATAGTACCTGATAACTGATTATGGTTTATAAACAGATTGTACAGTTTACTTGGCTTACATATTGAACTCGGTATAGGTCCCCTCAATAGGTTTTCCTCGAAGCTCAATTCAAACAAGTTGATGAAATTTCCTATCCCTGTAGGAATGCTTCCACGTAGCTGATTCCTTCCTAAGCTCATTACCTTGAGCTTTGTTGAGAAATTGCTGATAGATTCAGGTAGCACTCCTTGAAAATTATTCCCACTAATATTTACACGTTCTAAACTGGTACAATTACCCAGAGAAGAGAGAAAATCCAAGTCACCATCCTCATTTCCAAGATTATTATCATCCATTTCCAACCGTACCAGATTGGACAAAGTTGCCAGACTAGGGACCTTTCCGGTAAAACTATTATTAGAGATCAAAAACTGTGAAAGGTGGGATGCGTTTGAGATTGTAAATGGAATTGGTCCGCTGAATCTGTTCATTTGGAAATGAAAGGCTTGAAGGTTTGGAAATATTGTGCAGCCCAACCCAGAAGGAAGAGTTCCATGAAATTGGTTTCCAATCACAGAAATGTGTTCAATGGAAGAAAGGTTGTATATGGAGAGAGGGATGGTACCAGTCAATCTATTTGTACCCAATGCAAGAACTCTTATGCTTTTCAATTTCCCAAGGCTATTCATGAGGCCACCTTGCAGATTATTTCCTTCCACAGAAAGAATCTCAAGAGAAGAAAGATTTCCAAGGGAAGGGGGAATTTCCCCTGATAAATTGTTCCTGCGCACATTAAGTTCTTCAAGCTTCAACAATGAGCCAATTTCTATTGGAATTTTGCCAGTAAGATGGTTAGTAGCCAAAACAAGAGATTGGAGATTAGAACAATGTGATATATTGATGGGGATATAACCTCTGAACAAGTTGTACCCGAGGTGTAGTCCCTGCAGCCGGGACAATCGACCAACTTCTTGAGGGATGGTGCCGTGGAAGCTATTGTTTTGGAGATTTAATGTCCTGAGAAAGCTCAAGTTTCCGATGTGTGAAGATAGGGTACCCGTCAGCTGGCTTGACTGGAGGTCCAGAACCGTGACTCTCGGGTGTCTTCGGCCGCAAGTAATCCCTCGCCACTCATCACATAAGTTGGAGGAATCACTCCAGGAGCTAAGGATGCCCAGAGGATCACTGACAATTTCAGATTTGAAGGCAAGCAAGGACAGTCTTTCCACCTCATTTCCTCTCAGATTTGAAGAGGCCAAAGTGATGATCATCAGGGGAAACAGTTGCATGAATACTGACCAAATCCTCACACCCATGGATGAGATCTCCATTAATTTAAGCCACAAAGTATAGCTCAAATTTTTTAATTGGGAGCCAGAGTTTAAAATGAAAAAGTCTGGCAAGGTTTCTCAAGTTGCTGTGAAGACTGGAGAGAAAGAAAAAAAAATGGTGAATAGCTTGATTCTATAGGCCAGAGATTTGCCAATCTTATCATAAACAAAGTCATCCGTGGAAAAGGGGGCACTAATTCCACACCAGGTTTCTTTCCTCCATTGAATTTTCAAACATATACAGTACGTTGACTCAAGTCTTCAGCAGGACTAATGTGTTATAGAAACATAGCCACATATGTGGTCGGAAATTGACCAAAGACTGAAATCAAGGGTAAAAAAACGTGTAGAACACGAAGAGGGGTGATGAAGTATGTTACTTTACGCGTCCCTGATAATGGGCAGAGTTGCTGAAAACAGAGGAAGTTGCCGGAAACCCCGAAGAGCTTTAAATCCTTGATTCTCTTTCATAATTTTTTTTCAAAGAATTATGAGGACAATACCAACTTCTAAAAATTATTAAAAATAGTTTAAAGAATTATAAGGACAATACCAACTTCTAAAAATTATTAAAAATAGTTTTGTTGTAAGAAAAATGAAAAATCCATCGTGACGACGTCCAGTTTAGAATATTATTTGATAAACATTATTCAAATTTGACAAATCATTGACCAGGACCTCTTTATTTGGGCATGGGGTCTTACGTATCTCTTGTATTTGGCTTGATTCTTTAGATCTTTTAATACAATTATTGACCGAAAAAGGAAAAGAAAAAAAAAACGTAGTCCCAAATATGTCTCTTAATTTTATATTGTCTCTCAATTGGAATGAATTCCAGAATATATATGCCATTTTGCTACTACCTTTGTCTATGTTCCCTGCATTTTACTTGGTTGTGTAACACGATATCTGCAGGTTTGTTGACTACTTATTTTGATGTTTGTGGACTGTTTATTTTCTTGATTGTCTTTCTTGTTAAGATCTAGTGTTACAAGCCAATACAAGTTAACACTAAAGAGTGGTAGAACTTTAGGACTGTTACAGTACATCAGAGTTGGATTTCATGGTCAATTGGTGTAACTCTACTTAATAAATTATCCTTATCAAGTGAGTTGGAGGCGAATAATTTATAGAAAACCGAGTGTTGGCCTTCATTGTTGGATACATATTGTTGGCCTTCAGCATCTCATCCTGATATTGGCCTTCTTCCTCTAATCCTAATATGCCACCCCTTCATTGTTGGACTGAAGAGAGTTAAAAAAATAAAAAATAAAAATTTCGATGAGTAAAAAACAAAAAAACATTGGATGGAATGAGCACTACAAAACTTTGTCAGTCCCTATCATAAAGATAGTCATCCGTTTTTTATTCATTGACTCATAAATTTCCACGGGCTTCACTTTCAATCCATGCGTTTTCTTTCCTCCATTGAATTGTCAAACATATACAGTGGACTCCAGTCTCCAACAGAACTGATGAGTTATAGAAAAATCAGATGAGGAATGTCAATCAGCTAACTGCACCTGTCCTTGATCATTTTTTTTTTTTTTTGGTGACTTGTCTAAACATGCAAAGATTCAGAAATTTCGCCGTCCCATCAATCATTAATGTAAGAACAATCAGCAGGTTGCCATAACCTTATCGGGCCCATGCAAACTCTTCAATGAACCACTCACTCACGTGGTATATAGTATGGAGTTGAATTAAAAGGCTTTCAAAGTACGTAGTCCGTGTGATCCTCTTTTTCCGTTTTAGTCTAATTGGTCAACAAAAACAACACATTCTTGATTCTTATTAAATTGGAAAGGGGGTTAGTATAAAATTTTTAAGATATTGTTTTTCTATAGTATCTGTATGCTTCCAAAGGGTCATTTATATAGTGATGGGGCTGGGACAATCAGCTGGAGAGGGCAGGGAAAGTTGTGTAACACACCATTGTCATAGTATTTGCAAAACTCCAGTAATCTTGTCTACTTCTTTCTTTTTAACAATAGAGAAGAGGCGACATAAGGTCCATGCAGGAATTGAAATCCAGCTGACTTAGGACTCCCTTTTTTTTTTGGTGAGCTTCACCAATATGTGGCAATCAATCTTCCTATAAATTTTCCATTTTGAATTTGACATGTTTTGATTGCTAATATGGAAGTAAGCATATAGTGCACACTCTACCATAGACAGACTGCTTCCCAACATTGCAGTGGTCTGGTTTAGTCGCCCCAGGGAATAATTCAGTGAGAGCAAGTTCACCCGTAGTCAAGAAATGTCAAGGTCGAGAAGTCAAGAATTCGACCAGTCAAGATACTGTTCACTGCCACTGGACATGGGTTTACACCCGTTGTTTTTCTTGACCGGTCAAGACTGTTCATCAATTTTAACTATTCATTCAGTGTTTTAACCGCTCATTTTTACTGTTCGCTTATTTTTCACTGTTCATTAAAAAATTAAAAAAAATTAAAATTTAAAATTAGAATATATTTGATGTAAATAGATGATAATAATGGAGATTTATGCAATTTACTATTTTGAATATAGGGTGTGTGCTTTAATAAGAGGAATTTTCAAACACAACTTTTATTTCATAAAATTTATGCTTACATAAATGAAAAACTAGGAATAAGTACAATACAATTAACAACATGCATAATCACCTAATTATTCAAATCATAATCATAATCCTCATCCTCTCCAGGAATCCAATTTGCGTTTGAAGGGTCATCATTAGGGTTAGGGTTGGTGGAATCACCCGTAGAGAAAGGTGAAAATTGTGGTTGTGTAGGATATCCCCGGGGGTAAGGTGGTTGCGGATAGTATCCACCGGGGTAAGGGGGTTGTGGGAATCCACCGGTGAAGGGAGGTGGTGGGAATCCACCGGTTAAGGGAGGTTATGGGAATCCATCGGGGTAAGGTGGTTGTGGGTATGCACCGGGATAAGGTGGTTGTGGGTATGCACCTGGGTAAGGAGGTTGTGGGTATGCATCACCAAAATTTGGTTGTGGGAATGCACCACCAAAATTGGGTTGCGGATAGTATCCACCCATAGAAGGTGGCGGCTGCTCGTCAAGATCTTCTTTCTCCGCTATCTTCTTTTGTTTTCTTGACCAATAACGCTTTTTATTTGGCGTCATTTTACTTGTATCAATCTCCATAATACGCTATTCCCTCTCTTTATTTCGCTCTTCCCTCTCTTTAATTCGATCTTGCCTTTCTTGAAATAGGAGTTGCTCTTTTCGCATTTCGATTTGCAAGAGGATACATGCTCTTTTTTCTTCCTCTTGGAGACTTCGAGCGAATTCGTCATCGAGTACGTTTTTTCTTGCCCGTGGTTTCCTCTATTTGGTTGTTCGCTATACTCTCGAGAGTGCTTGACAAAGGACTTTGATCTTTCGCTGCCTTCTTTCCTTTCCGTATTGCTTATTTTGCAGCCTTCCTTCCTTGAGGCCTCACATTAGGATTTGCAGTTTCACCTGCAATTACCTCATCTACATCCATGTCCAAGTTGATGGGAGAATTTCCAGGAATTGGTTGTGTGCGCATATGTTGATTTCCTTCATTTGATGTTCCTCCGGATGTATGGCTAGGGATGTCTTTAAATTGTGCAAAGCCCTCCACAACAGCGTAACTATCAAAGCTCTGAAAATTGTGTCTTTTGGCCTTCCCAGTTTTTCTCTTCAACCCGGCATACCACAATTTCTGTGCTTCATCTTGCTACGTAATTAAAAAAAAACAATAAAAAATGCAATTAGTAAAAATATAAACGCTATTATGAAGGGTCATCTATTATAAAGGTCATAATTTTAATAAGAAATTATCTCACCGTTTTGCGTTAAAAATCAATAAGTACAAATATAAACATCGTTGTAATTACATCATTATTTATCAACTAATTATTTTAATTGTAACGAAAAGAAATTACTACAATTAAAACGATATTATAATTACTACATTATTTATCATGTAATATTTTACTATAATGTATCAACAAATTAAATGATTTATCAACAAATACATACCTCATCAACTGCATTCAAACCGCTCTTGTACCAATTTTTTGCTTGCCTTAATGCACAATGCCACTCAAAGAGTTCAACCTTCAAAATTTTCCACCTTCCCTGCAAAGATTGGGCTGATCGGCTCTGCGGCCAATTTGCGTCAAAATGTCGCTTCACGCGCCTCCATAAGTCGTTTTTTTTTCTGATTTGTGCCCACAGCCGGACATTGGCTTACAACTTTCCAAGACTTGCACAATTGAACATCTTCCTCATCCGTCCATCTCCTTTTATCTTGGGTATCTTCACTTTGATCTCCCTCTTGTCCGGCCACTGGACGTGTGTTTCTTGGTTGTTCGGCCATATTGGATATAAACAAATTTGGAAAATCAGAGCAATATGAAGAGGAGGAAGGTGTGACTATGAAATATATATTTTTGGGTGTGAGATGTTACAAAAATTTGTAGGTATTTATAGAGAAATTTTTACATTTTTTACATTTTTTTTCTTCCCGTTTCTTTCCGTTGAATAACCCTTTTTTTTTTCTTCCCGTTTCTTTCCGTTGAATCACCCTTTTTTTTCACTATTCCTTCATTACCGTTAGATCATTGTTTCAATTGAAACCAAAGGCCCAGATTAAAGGACCGTTGGAATCAAAATCACTTAAGAAGCCAACGGTTCGATGCCAAGTGTCCTGCCCCCCACTCAATGTCGCTACGCGACAAAATCCTGCTGCAGGTCGGCCACATGGCGCTTCTGGATTGGTCCGTGTCTTCCACCCTTGGATTAAGCCGCGTCTGTCTCTTTGCGTTTCTTCCTGATGTCACCCACGTTCTCCAGCGGGCAACGCTGGCAGCTCCATGACTTTGGGCAAGAAAAAAGTCACGGCCTTGCCCTTTTTTTTGGCCTTGGTCATGCAAAGCCAACTCTTGGCTGGTAAAGCTTGGGTCGGTGGAAGGTGAGATTTTCTTCAGCTGGGCAACACCTCATCAAATCTCAGCTGGTGCCCGGTCAAAGAGCAACCGCTGCACTTGGTCTGAGGAAGATAGTGGAATATTGATGTCTATGTTGAGATTGGTGTTCATTCTCATGCATAAAGAAGTAATGACCCACAAGTATTAATGTGGTAACTATATTTGAGAATTGACATGTTGGTGTAGAAAACGTTGTTGCATATTTCACGTAGTGCATATGTGGGTAGATTGGCATGGTGAGGTATGTGAATGTATTAATTGTTGTAGGCTATTAATGGGGGTAGCATGTTGAATGAAGACTAGCTTGGACTTTGTTGCCACCCACTTCTCCGAAACTTCTACTATCCACTTCGGGTGGTTATCCACATGGGCTTCTTTGCCATTGATCTGTGACCTGCACAAATTCAGTGCTTAATTTAAAACCCTATCAATGGAGTAAGAATAAGTAGGGATCGTTTTTAACCGGTGTAGATACCTCTACTAGGAAGCTACTTTCCTATGTCACCAAGCATAAGTAACACCCTCTTTGGGACACCCATAAGCCATGGTGACGCTCAACCGCTACTTGCATCTTGTAGCCCTATGTTCAAGCTACGCTTCGGTATCCGGAAGTCGCAAATCCGTCGCCGGGAAGCCACATTTCCGGCCTTGCAAAGTTTCCTTCACAAACATGTTTTCTAGACTAGAATAGTGATTTCTACATCCCACATCTAAGAAAATGTAAAGGAGATGGCTTCCTTCACCTATAAAAGGAATACCTCCTCCCACACTCAATCCATCCCATTACATACTTTGTAATCCCCCTTTGGGCCGCAAGGCTCAACACACTAGTTAAACATTCAAGTGGACATAGTTTCCCGCTAAGGCGGGAGACGAACCACTATACATCTCGTGTCACTCTCTCTCTCTCTCTCTCTCTCTCAAGCTAACTAGAGATCCCACGGATCACTAACGTTAACATTGGCGCTAGAAGCACTCGACCTTCCTTGCCTTGTATTCTCAATCAAGCCTTACATCCTCCGCTACCCATCTTAGCGGTAAAACAAAAAGCAAAATTTTGCATCAAGTGCAACTCGGGCTCATTGCTTAATTCCAGGTCAAGATGAGGTCCCCCGCCAATTTAAAGGGCTAGTCAACTCCGGTCAACGCCCAACTCAAAGGTCAACGCTAACCATGGCCGGTCAACGCTGAAAAAAAAAAATTTCGCTAACTTCCTCTCCACACCCAGAAGACTTCTCTGGGCACCCATGGATAAGCACCAGCGGCACAACTCCGCTGGCATCGAGCCTCCGCTTAGCTCAGTCCCTCCGCCGAGCTCCAAATGACCAGCAGGCTTCACTGCCACCACCAACCAGCGGCTCCGCTCCGCCCAGCTCCGCCAGCACCAGCGGTAATCAGCTCCGCTGAACTCCATCAGCTGCAACGCACAGCCGGGCATGGTTAGCCAAGCAGGGCACCGGAGACACAGCTCCGCCAAGCAAGGCTCCGCTAGCCACCACTCCGCCGGGCAACATCCGCCGAGATTCTCCGCTGGGAAACCTCCGCCGGGTTTCTCCGCCATCACTGCCGAGTTGCACCGCCGAACTTCACCGTCGAGCTGCACCGCTGACAAAAATTACCGCTGGTCTGCAGCGCCGGACTGTACACCGCTAGCAGACCATCCTCCGCCACACCTTTATCCAGCGCCTACTGCTATTAAGGCTTCCGCCAGACTCCGTCCGCCGAAGACCTCCGCCAGCAACAAACCGCTAGCCAAAGCTCCTATAGGAGCCACCGTTGACTATAACTTCACTGACCAAGTCTCCGCTGAGCTCACGCCCTCCGCCAAGAACCCATGTTCTTAAAAACACCGCCGGCCAAATGCTCCGCTCCGCCGGCCCAATGCTCCGCTAGCGCCATCTTAGCAGCTCCCCCACCACCGGCGGTCACCAGCTCCGCTGACTCCATCACCGATAACCAGCTCCGCTAGCACCTCCAGCAGGCACCGCTAGCGTCAACAGCAACCCAAACATGCCCCGAGCTTTGATGGCTGTCAAAATCTGCAAAATAAGCTAAGCCTCTCTCCTCTCAATTTGCCTTTGCTACCGAGATATATGAGATTGTCAACATCACACAATTAAATTATTATTTGTGAACAGTTTAGACTCAAGCCACATACCCTTTGACAATTAATAAAGGGTACACGTGCTAAGCTATGTTCTAAATTTATGACATACACTTAATAGTGTCTGATGGTGCACAACTACAGCACACTTGTCGCTAATTTAGGTGTTCCATGTACATAACCTATAGCCACCTGCGGCACTCTTAATTAATAGATGGGATTCAAACTTGCACGTGACCATGTATGCAGTTCAGACCTTTACACCCACACATGCTTACAAAGTCTACACATATACATGTCAATTAATTTCATTACCTATTTGAAATTCAAAATTGGAGGCACGTGGTGAACATGCTTCTCTCTTAGCTACATATACACATGTTATACGGCTAGTGACTAATAGGCCATGTCAATCAAAACATGTTACATGATATGTTGCATGCATTATAAATTATATGGCACCATGCCACTTAAACGTCCACAATATTAATGCATTGCCATGGCCCCCGGTCAATGCACATATCAAACATTTAATAGTTTTACAAACTTACATGCTAATTGTTTGCTTTGTTTTGAGGTTCGATTATCTCTCTCGGCAACTTCCTCAAAACGGAACCAATACCTCAATAGTTAGTTGATGCATTCCAAATAAAGTCTCACGATCGGATACCTCAATTCTTTACAATCTATTAAAACCTCGGCTCCAGATAAGTCTATCTTTTACGTTCTTTCAATTAGAGCTATTACCATGCATTTGCATGCTTTTACTACTTTTAGGCATGCTTACAAATATATCACAATTGATATGCATGCATTTACATGCTCACTACAACAGAAATGCTAATTTGCGAGGAACAAATTTGTCACTGAAAACTGAGATTTCCTCGCTGTAGTGTTTTCGCGAGGAAAATATTTTTGTCACCAGTTCCTCGCGGTAGGGTGGTCAAGAAAAGTTTCCGCGAGAAAAATAGTATTTCCTCGCCAATCCATTTTCGCGATGAATATATTTTTTTCTCGCCTTTATTCTTTAGCTACAATTTTTTTCCTCGCCTAAACTCATATTTTTTTCTCACTAAAAATTTTTGAAGGCCAGAAAATAGTCGTTAAATATATTTCCCGATAAAATAAATTTCATCGCTAAAGTATTATTTCCTCGCTAATGATATGTAAATAATTTAGAAATTATAAATAATAAAAAAATTGAAAAAATATTCCTCGCCAAAAGTACTCAATGACGAGGAAATTTACATTTGTCGTTATAGGTTATATGGTGTATTCCTCGCCAAATGTACTCAATGACGAGGAAATTTACATTTGTCGATATAGGTTATATGGTGTATTCCTCGCCAAAGGTACTCAATGACGAGGAACTTTACATTTGTCGATATAGGTTATAAGGTTTATAGTGAGGAAATTTACTTTTGTCGTTGTAGGTTGTATTTGCTATAGCGAGGAAATTTACTTTTGTCGTTGTAAGTTGTATAGTCTATAGCGAGGAAATTTATCTTTTGTCGTTGTAGGTTGTATAGTCTATAGCGAGGAATTTTACTTTTGTCGTTGTAGGTTGTATAGTCTATAGCGAGCAAATTTACTTTTGTCGTTGTAGGTTGTATAGTCTATAGCGAGGAAATTTACTTTCATCGCGGTAGATACTATATTCTATAGCGAGGAAATTTACTTTTTGTCGTTGTAAGTTGTATAACCTATAGCGATGAAATTTACTTTCATCGTTGTACATATTATAATCTTTAACGAGGAAATTTATTTTTGTCGTCATAAGTTGTGTATTGTATAGCGATGAAATTTATTTTCGTCGTTATACATTCTATAGCCTATAGCGAGGAAATTCTTTTTCGTTACAATTGATTGCTTATTACGAGGAAAATGTTGACAATACATATGGTTTTGCCACCGATTGTTCTCTACCATATTACATGAAAATATTTAAAAAAAATTGAAATAATAAAACCAATAATAAATCTCATAATAATAAAACCAAAGTAACAATCAAAGTGTTTCCTAACATAAGGAGTAACAAAAATAGTCTAAAACCAATAACAAAATCAAGATGATCTAAAAAATTATTTCTCCATGTTTAAGTTCTCTAATAAAGATACTAACTTGATGGATGTTGCCTGGAAAAGTTAGCCATGAACTCCTCAAACTTTTTGGCTTGCTCCTCCAATCTTTGGATCACCTCATTTTGTGCATCAATCTTTTGTTGTTGAGTCCCTACAAGGTGTTGGGTCTCTTGAAGCTGTTCTTGCAACTCTTTGTTCTTTTCAGACATTTCATTTATCGACGAATGAGAGACCCTTGATGGTGGAGGTCTAGGGCCAAAACCACAACCCTTGATGTAGCCTGATTTGACTCCGAGGACTTTTGCACAAATTTCATCATCTGTCATTGTCCGAGTTCCATCAGGTTGAGTTGTCTCAGTTCGCATCTTAATCATTTCATCCTACAATAAAAAATATATACAGTTAGATATGATATGCAATTTCTCAATTACAACCTGATCAATTTCTCGTTAACAAGTTACTTACCCACTTTGCTTTTGCTCCCAAGTCCCAACCTTTTTTAGTGCTTTTGTACTCTGTTTCAAAGCGATCAATTGCACCTTGCATCTCTCCAGTCTGTGCTGCCTATTGCATTCAAACATATTCTTTTAACATCTACAAATATATATTGAAGCTATAAATTTATTAACAAAATTTATAAATATCTTACAATTTGCTCTTGGTGAGACATAAATGACTTTGACCCAGCTTTGTGGTGATGTGTCAACTTTGACCTATTTATAGCATTCTTCTCTGAACGAATCTGAAAATTATTATGAAATATCCAATAGTTAGTTGGAATCTGAATAAAAACGAAAACTAAGATAACAAAAAAGTGAACTGTGTTGAAAAATAGTTAAAAAAATAAACAATATTGTACCTGAAACTTTTCACTAGAAAAACGAGCACAGAGAAACTCCCATTCTTCCTGAGTCTTGACATCATCGTGTTTGTTTTCAATTGCTTCCTCGATTGTTGAAAATTTCTCAAAATGTTTCTTCAACTTATAACGAAAATTACAAAATACAGTCTGACATGTTTTGTCGCCATTGAATTTGGCGGGTTTTACATAATTTTCCGCCAAACTAATAACGACGAAATAGTTATTTCCTCGCTAATTGCTTCTTTTCACGAGGAAATAGTTCATCGTAAAACACGGGCTTTTAGCGAGGAATCCATAATTTTGTCGCCATTGAATTTGGCGGGTTTTACATAATTTTCCTTCAAACTAATAACGACGAAATCGTTATTTCCTCACTAATTGCTTCTTTTCACGAGGAAATAGTTCATCGTAAAACACGGGCTTTTAGGGAGGAATTCATAATTTTGTCGCCATTGAATTTGGTGGGTTTTGCATAATTTTCCTCCAAACTAATAACGACAAAATAGTTATTTCCTCGCTAATTGCTTCTTTTCACGAGGAAATAGTTCATCGTAAAACACAGGATTTTAGCGAGGAATCCATAATTTTGTTGCCATTGAATTTGGCGGGTTTCACATAATTTTCCGCCAAACTAATAACGACGAAATCATTATTTCCTCGCTAATTGCTTCTTTTCACGAGGAAATAGTTCATCGTAAAACACGGGATTTTAGCGAGGAATCCATAATTTTGTCACCATTGAATTTGGCGGGTTTTACATAATTTTCCGCCAAACTAATAACGACGAAATCGTTATTTCCTCGTTGAATGTCGTTTTCGCGATGAAAAAATTCCTCACCCTAGTCTCATATTTCCTCGCTAATAACTTGATGATTTAGGAGACCAAACTATGGTCACCTTTAGTGATGAACAAAAATATTCGTCGTAGAAAGTGGTGTATAGTGAGGAAATTATGTTTCTCGCAGAAAACTTAATGACATTTAGTGAGGAATCGAAATCTTCCTCGTAAAAAGTGACATTTACTGACGAAAATAAATTCCTCGCAAAAAACTTGGTCGCTAAAAAGACTTTTTGTTGTAGTGGCTACTATGAGTTTAAGCATGCTTACACCTTGTACTAATTTTACTAGTACACCTACTATGCTCAAGGCCATGCTTAAATATCTCAATCATCCTTAAGCATGTCTACACAAAATGTTATTAGCATCCACACTACAAGTACATGCTATACACGTATGCCATGCTCCTATTTTAATTGCAAAATTAAATAAACATAGGACACTCAAACAAAATATTATTACTTGCTCTATTTGTTTGTCATTGTTCGTACAAATACAAACTTTACAAGTCTATGGTCTACGACCAACCGCCAAGCGGTAAGGCAACGCCTCATAATGACAGTGACCGCTACGCGGCATCGCAGTCAAGCTTTTCTCCTCCGGGAAAGAGTAAAGGGATTGGTTAACGTAGCCCACAGCAGCCATTGATCCGGCATTTAACTCCCGACACTTGGGTATCAAAGATTAGGTTCGCTACCTAACACCCACTGCTTAAACGCAGCTCCCCTCATCAAATAATTTTCCGACCATACAGAGGTCTATCGCCAGGAGTAGGGGACTCCTCGGAGGGCCTAGCAGGGGCCCACCCGAAAGGGCAAAAGCGTTCACTCCGACCAATTCTAGATGGACAACGCACTCGCACTAATTATGCTTGATATACGGCACAAAGCTACGCTTTGGTATCAACCCCGCAAGAAAACCTCATTGATCGGGGACTTGTACATACAGCCCAGCATAATTAGCAACGGTCCCGCTCATGCCACATGGCATCACCCTTGAGTTACCTGTTCATGCCTCAGCGGCAACTTCGAGCTTTCACGCTCTCGCCTCAGAGGCAAGTTCGAGTTTTCACACTCACGCCTTCGCGGCACCTTCGAGCTTCCGCTCACACCTTCACGGCACCCCGAGTTTTCCACTCACGCCTTCACGGCACCCCGAGCTTTCCGCTCACGCCTTCGCGACACCTTCGAGCTTCCGCTCACGCCTTCACGGCATCCCGAGTTTTCCGCTCATGCCTTCCCGGCAACCCTTGAGCTTCCGCTCACCCCCGAGCTCCCCGCTCACGAGCTTCCCGCTCATGCCTTCCCGGCAACCCCGAGCTTTCCGCTCATGCCTTCTCGACAACTCACGAGCTTCCCGCTCATGCCTTCCTGACAACCCCGAGCTTTACGCTCATGCCTTCCCGGCAACCCTCGAGCTTCCCGCTCATGCCTTTCCGGCAACCACGAACTTTCCGCTCATGCCTTCCCGGCAACCCCGAGTTTTCCGCTCACGCCTTCCCGGCACCCCCGAGCTTTCACGCTCTTGCCTTTCGGCATTCCCAAGCTTTACACTCATGTCTCCTCGACACACTACACGTTAATGGAACATTGAATTTTTCTACCATTTGTCGTTTACCGATTGCAACAAATTGAATTCTTTTCGCGTTCCATTAGTACGAGCAAAAAAACCAAACAAACACAACAGTACACACGTTCATTATTCATGACTTACAAATGCATACCTTCGCGGCACTTATGCAACTTACATCTCACGAGCGTAACCCCGTCAAACTCGACCTCGTTCGCTCCCTCACGCCCGTCACACATTTTTCATATGCAATCCATTTGCTCACACAACCATATGCGTTCTCAAGTTTCTACGTCATAACCGATCATACTCGGCGCCATTTGCATGTATACATCCACATGTATCACGCACCTCATACATTCGTATATACCAACGCATATCAATGCAACTCACATTTGTTGCCCAATGCAACGAGCATTCTACATATGCGTGTTTTTGTCTTTGTTGTGCAGGTTAACGAGTCCCTTCTTGCTTACGGAGTTCGGGGACTTGTAGGGGCTCCGTGCCGCCCGCTCACTTATGCTTGGTGACTTCATGTTTATAACTCCCCAACCAAGAAGCTCCTCTTACTTGGGGACTTCGGGGACTTGTAGATACCTCTACTAGGAAGCTACTTTGCTATGTCACCAAGCATAAGTAACACCTTCTTTGGGACACCCACAAGCCATGGTGAGGCCCAACCGCTACTTGCATCTTGTAGCCCTATGTTCAAGCTACGCTACGGTATCCGGAAGTCACAAATCCGTCGCCGCGAAGCCACCTTTCCGGCCTTGCAAAGTTGCCTTCACAAACATGTTTTCTAGACTAGAATAGTGATTTCTACATCCCACATCTAAGAAAATGTAAAGGAGATGGCTTCCTTCACCTATAAAAGGAATGCCTCCTCCCACACTCAATCCATCCCATTACATACTTTGTAATCCCCCTTTGGGCCGCAAGGCTCAACACACTAGTTAAACATTCAAGTGGACGTAGTTTCCCACTAAGGCGGGAGACGAACCACCATACATCTCGTGTCACTCTCTCTCTCAAGCTAACTAGAGATCCCACGGATCACTAACGTTAACAACCGGGGATTAGAGACTTATTATTCCTGCAAAATAAAACGTTAGATAAAAGAAAACAAAGTTATATAATTACTTATTTACGAAAAGTACAAAGAAAGGGGATTTAGGATTTAATTTCTAAACTACAACTAATTAAGTATATACAAGTGACTCACCAAAACAAAGAATCAAATAGATTTATATGAATGGAACAAAAATAGATAGAGTTGACTACTACTAACAAGTTGGCAAGGTTTCAAAGCACAAATCACGAATCAAAACATGTTATAGCAAGGAATTGATCAAGAACATAGATGAACGCATACAAAGTCCTTATTACTTCCCTTAATTAAACTAACTAGATGAACGCACCATAGTTAATCCTATTGAGCATGCAATTACTAGTGGTAGCTAATCACTGACAAGAACACTTTCAACGCATTAAGCACACATGGAAGTTTGATCAATTCAAACAAAACACACAAGTTGGAACGTCATAAATGTATGCAAGACTCATTGTTGATTTACCTAAGGAACTATAGGTTTTCCACTTCAATTATTAAGACCTAGAATGCTAGCATATCTTAATATGGATTCAATTACATGCTCATCGATCAAAGTCTACATCCAAAGATCAATAAACAAGCAAACAATGCTCTTTTAGTACAAAACCAACAATCATGCATAACAAGTTGAAATCACAATTTATAACTTTGAAAACCTAAAACCTAAAACATGCTTCATAGTATTCGAAAACTACATATCTAAAATCAATTCTTCATCCTCACATGAAATCGCAAACATATTCGATTAAAACCAAAATCAAATCCGAAATTAGTTTTACAAAGAAACGAAACCGAAAACATAAAAAGATGTTCATGGTTACACTTTTAAAATCTTCAAGAATGCAAGAAGCTTCAAAGGTGGTGGAATGAATGAGAATCACGGCAAGGATGCTTGAATGGAGATGGGGATGCTCACGGTCTTGAACTTTGAAGAATGGAAGATTGCCGAAATATTGAGAGAAGAAGGGGACAAGTTTGTGTTTATGATTCTGAATTTTGTGGTGGTGTTTGACGTATCACAATGCCTCCTATATATAGTGCACGACATGCTTGGGTATCGAGGTTGATTTCTACTTCAATGACATCATTCAACCAATCAAAATATTCCTTAAGAGGTAGAGAATAATCTTGAATCTTCTTAAATATCTTCTTTGCCAAAATTACTATGTATCTTCTCTAAAATTGGTCTTCATTCAACTCATATGCAATCAGGAAACCTTCATTGATAAATATTCTATTTATTTTCTTTTCTATAATTCACACGAATTAGATATTCTTCCAAATCTCCCAAATTGAACCTTTGCCGAAATCTTCTTGTTATTTCCTTTATTTCTCACGGAAAAAATTAATAATTATGGGACAAGGATTCCTCTTTGACATCCAGACCACTCTAGAAACTCATATGCAAGTCACATGCTTTAATTTTTGGGTCAGGCTTCTTCAACTTGGATAATTTCGAAACCCATCTTCAATTGTGACGCAAACCTTGTCATCTAGAACATTCTTGAGTCATCTTGAAGTCACAACATCTCCTAGCCTTCCTAGGTATCCTAGTATCATCAGGACTCCTAATGCAATCAGGTTTCCTAGTCTAATTGGGACTCTTTTTTTCCGGGATGTTCTGGAAACTTCTTGAACTCTCTTTGTGTGATAGGGATTCCCAGTCATATTAGGTTTCCTTTTCCTGATAGGAATAGATTTCCTTATCCAACTGGGATTCTGTCATTTGTCATTTTTGATCATCATTTCCACGAGCTCACTCCTAGTGACTCAGGATTCCTACTTCAACTGGAATTCCTTCTCCTAATTGGATTGGGAAAACTTCATTTCTCCATTTTTTTTCCATTTCTGCGCAAAATAACTCTTTATCTACCTTTACAGACTCAAAAGTACCTAAAAACACTAAACTAAGTCAGAAATGATAATGTTAAGAGAATAACCAAGTAAAATGTAAACATCAAAATCATAGTCAATATTGCTCCTATCAATTTGTGGCTGAGCAGAACTGGAGCAAATCTGGAAGAATGGAAGACGTTTCCTTTGTCGTCTACCAAGGAGAGAATGAACCCATTCTAACATAAAGGACAGAGTGAAGCGTTTTTTACTGAGCCTGACATTCATTTTTGGTCTTCATCTGCTAAACGGCGTGTGTAAATCACGCACTGTTATCCCCCGGTTGGATAATGGATACCCACCTTGGGTGGTCAGCAGACGCTCTCCTGGTGGGTTGTGCATGAGAGTGAGAGGGGAAAAAAATCTCTTAGGTGAGATATTGTGTTCTTGGGTATTATTCTATGAGTGACGGTATACAAGGGATTTGAGATTTGGGTTATGAGATTTAGCTGATGTCTCTTGTACTAGTTTTATTCTCATAGTGAAAGAGCAAATATCTTAGGTGGACATTTGCAAGAAATTTGCCTAACCACGTTAAATCTCGTGTCAACTATTTTTCATCCTTGTTTGTTTATTCTGCTTTATTGTGATGTAGTTGCGGAGTGTGTCTAATCCTAAATCTCGGTCCGTTCGTGGGATTAAAATGTCAACAGTCTATGGTTTAGAATTGCCAGCTGATCAGGTCTGTAATACTCTTTAACTGTGCCATGAATTGTTGGACGTCTTATATGGTTTACCATCACTTGTGGATTAGCCATGTTTTCTGTTTTTTTTAAAGGGGTTTGGAACCCAGCCTAGCTGGGAGGCTTAGCCCCACGCTCGATTCCATTTATTGAATTAATACTTTGCAACAGGGGGGACATAATACCTGAACCCCATGCTACATTAGAAAGATTACAAACATCCTTATAGAGAACATCCCGAATAATAACAGGAGTCTCATCTAACCATACATCAGAAATATAATTAAAACTAGCAAGGTGCGCTAACCTGTTGGCTACACCGTTTGCTTCACTGAAGATGTGACTAACCTGACTTGAGTGAAAAGATGTCAAATATGACTTACAATCATCGATAATATGCCCACTGTCAGATCTATCTTCCACCTCACGCTGTAGAGCAGTGACAACAAGGGAACAATCACTCTCAATGTCAATAACGGTCATGTCCTGATGGATTGCCAATAAGAGCCTAGCCCTACATGCTTCAGCCTCCATATGTAAAGCAGATGAAGCATGTGGGAAATACCGAGCCAGAGCTGACAAACACATACCATTTTCATCACGTATCACAACTCCCACTCCACCATCACTATAATCAGCCCGGTAACTCTCATCCACATTCACTTTTAGACGCCCACTAGGAGGGTTCTGCCATTTGGTCTTTTCCCTTTTACCTTTCACATTTCCATGCACATGAAGTTGCTGATATTCCTCAAGAAATTTACTAGCCCATTGAGCAGCATTAGATGCACAGAAGAAATTCCCATTCCACAAAACATTATTTCTTTCAGACCATATGACCCAGAGTGCCATGAAAAAAGCAGAACATTTGTTACCATCCAATTTATCAATGACGTTCAACACCCAACCCTCCACGCATGAAGCAGCCACCTTCTTGGCCCAAAGGCCCAATTTGGTACACACCCAAAAGCATGTGGTAACATCACAATCTCTGAACAGGTGTAATCCATCTTCTAATGCATGATTACAAAAAAGACAATTACTATCAAGAAGACTAACCTTGTTTTCAGTCTTTCGTAAGTTGAGAGTTATTTAATTCCATGAAATCTGTGATCACTCAGCTTGCATTTTCCCTTTACCAGTTGAACAATCTTCTCTGTTTCCTAAACAAAAGAATTCTTGCATTGCTAATGGTTGCCCCATTGAATCAGCTGGCACTATGCCAAAAATGTCATCAGACGACAGACATCAGACAACAGAAAGCTGATTTTCTGTTGTCTGAGTTTTTCAGACGACAGATAAATTAAATGTGTTGTCTGAATACACTGAAAAACAATACTTGTTTCATTTTCAATATGTGATCATATTCAGACAACATATATATGTTGTTGTAAAAGATTGAAATTTTTCATATCAAACCCAAAGTAATTCCCTCCAAGAAATTGAAGTACTTTCCCTCTCAAAATCTCAAAACCCAGGCTGACTAGTCAATGAGGGTGATATTCAGACAACATAATTAAGAAATTGTGTTGTCTGAGTAAGCTGTGTTTGACTTCTTCTTTTTTAAACTCTTTTTTGGCACACAAAACCCTCGACAATACCCACTCTCTCTCAGTCTCAGCAACCATTGGCCCTGTCTAAGTTTCTATCCCCTCTTTCACCAGCAACCAAAAACTCGGAAGCTCACGCACATCCAAGCTATCGAGGAAGGAAAGCGTAGCAATAATACCTAAATCTCGGCCTTCTTTCAGATCTGAGAATCCTTACCCAAACCTAAGCCACCGTTCTTAGTCTCTCGTTCAACCCCAATCCTTGTTCATATTTTATGCTCCTCGATTTTCTGATCAAATTCGATAACGCTTAATGGAGCCAATGCCATCCTCCTCCTTCCTCGCCATCTTCGAGAAGAAGACCACCAAAATCGATCTCTACCACCCATTTTGCAACTACATCGCTTTCAATGGCTCAGATCGCAGGGCCCAGAACATTGAAGACAACCTCCAAATGAGGAAGAGGGGGGCTTGATCTGCTAAGATTAGGATTCCATTTGTGCATTCGGGGATTTTGGGGCAATCCGATTTGGGGGTTTCTCGGCTACGATTTGGTGAGTTAAATCTTGTTTAGCATGTCTCGATTTGGTTTGGTGATTATTCATTGGCTTTGGTTTGGTGATTATTCATTGTCTTGCATGTTTCGATTTCTCCTTCGAAATTGGAGAAGTTAGAGTGCTGCTATTGTGGGTATATTGATCTCTGATTCCAAGCTCTTTGGTTAAAGGCGTTCTTCTTCAGCAAACCCTTCAGGCCATTGTTGCTATCATTTTGTTCACGGTATGAATGTTACTTCTCCTCTATTTTCCTTTTCTGTAGAGACAGATTCTAGTTGATGTTGATTTTGCATAAGAATGGAATCAGATTAGGAAATTTTAGTATATATGATGAATGGTGCTTTTCGCTATTCAGGTGCTTTTCTCCTTGTTATTTGTTTCTGTTGGGATTTGATTATTATGGTTTTCACCGATTGATTGCACATCTCTATGTTAATCTATGAACCTTGGTGGCCATTCCTTTTTTTTTTTTTTTTGATACTGGGTTTTCTTTGTTTTGCTTTTTCTCATTCGAGAATTAATTTATATGATTGATCATCATTTGCTGGCTGTATTTATATCATTCACTGGTACTTAAGAACAAAGATGGGTGTGCTTTTGCTATGAAATCATGGATGTGCTTTTGCTCTTGATGGCAGATCTGAATTTTGGGTTTATTATCGGTCTTGTAGAAAATCGGACATGGTCTTCGATTTCAGGTTTCGATTGTAAATTATGGCGAGAATTGCATACCCATAAAATTTCGCAGACAGGGCTGCTAGGTGCTTTCGTTATCAAAAAGCTTTATTTTGCAAGGTATATCGTTAGGATTTACATGTTATGCCAAAAGAAATTTCTTTTAATATCAGAGCGTCTTTATATTTCTATGTTGAAAGGACCCTTGGTTTTTACAATATATATTTTTTCCTTGACAACTTGCTTTCTGGCATATTTAGGCACTGGACAAATCATGAGGTTGCTCTTATGATGCTCATGGCATACCTTTCATATATGCTGGCTGAAGTAAGGTTTCCTTCTACTCTGGGACTTTTACAAAAGGCGTCCTTCTTCACTCTCTTTGTCAGCTTCAATATATTGTCTATATAGATCTTATTGCTTTAGGCATGTAGCTAAATCATAATGATAGATTTTGATATGTCACTACTACAGAAATTGAAACAGACGACGGGCAAAAACTGTCGTCTGATATGGAGGCTGACCGTCGTATATCGAGGCGTCGTCTGATGAAGGTCGATTGTAGGGAACCGTCATGTGAAGGGCTCGGCAGCATGCCGACAGCCTATCGACAGCATGCCGGCAGCCTGTCGACAGCATTGGCTGTTGTGTACTATTCTTCAGACAACGGGCGATTTTAAAAACTGTTGTGTGATTGCGATTCAGATGTCGTTTTATTTTATGGTCATTGTGTGACTTATATTCAGACGACAGTTTTTATTTTGTAGCCGTCATAACTATTGTATACATTCGACAGTTCTTTTGGCAAAAAGTGTGGTGTGAAGACTAACAATTAAATGTATCTGTGCTTTAAGATGACACATTGAGCTTTTACAATTGTGCTATAAAATGTTGGTCAAGATATATAACAATCAAATTAATTCAAATCCCACCATATGTAAAATGAATTCAGTAAATTGATATCAAATAGGGAGTATTTCCCAAATATTCATACACAAATTTAAGAGGGTCATTTGTACATTTGTCTTATTTCTCTGTTTCTGTCGACTTTTGCTATTTTGTACATCATACAATGGCCGAGTACCCTTGCAGCTCCATGTCTACAAGTCGAGCTACTGTCTGTGATCCTTGGGACTAGTAAGAATGGGCAGCCCTTCTTTGAGTTCCAACTGATATCCCAATAACCATTCCAACAACAATTGAATAGATGCAGAAGTTTTCAATTGATGTTAAAAGCTGCAACCATCAAACAAACATTACTTTTTGTTTACATTTAGCATCGGTGAAATTGGTCATTAATACAATGTATAGAAATTGTTCCCATCTATTAACCCATAAGATTAGCTCATCTATGATTAATACATGCAAGGTGGAGAATGTGAAATAAACCTGCTGGAAATAACTAACGTGTATTGTTTTCTCCACAAGATCAGCTGACTTTCCAGAGAAAGTATGGATACATATTTTCTAATAATCATGTATAGCCTTGGCACATGCAAACATATGAAAATATAGGTCTACTTTTAGCATCTGCCTTCTCGATAAGGTATTAGCCAGTTTGGTTAGATCTTTTCCTTACTTTAATGAGGTCAAGAATGCAATTACCTGACTTGAGTTGCAAAGCATGGTTTCAGTATGTGCATAGAGTTCCTCTGACAATGAAGCATGATAGAGCCTTATATACTTTTTTTCCAACTACCTGAAGATAAGCAATCAATTCGAGTCACATAGATGTTTGATCATAGAAACTAGTAACTTGCCAAAATATGCATCAATGCACACACAAACACATACATCCACGTGGAAGTACATGCATACAACATATGCCTTTGTATATGGAATTATGATTCATGACATATATGCATGGTAAAATGGTTCTGCACTTAAAAGTTAAAACAAATATGTTTCATGGGCACTAAAAATCTTAGTCTTCACAACAAATGGAGGTGTGCACATCTAGTATAAGTGAGGGTATAGTATGACTGCACGTTGATAGAGCTGTAAGAGGACGTATGAAGTCTTTAGGTACCTTACTTTGTATAAAATATGAAGCTAGGTAGCAGCTTGACATATATAAAGAGACACTGATGCAAGAACAATAACAGAGAGATATTTAGTTAAAAGAAACAAAGAGAAAACTGCATCTTGATCCTACTTTCTTTCTTTTGTTTTTTTGTTCCCAACCAAATAATCCTGAGAAGATTGAAACCAAAACAATCCTATTTTTCTTTTCAGTAGATTAAAAACATCTAAGGCAATTACTTCCGACTGCAATCATAAAACAGATTTGCGAGTTCTGTAAGACAGTAAAAGTAATTAACTGCACTATGCCACTACGGGAACAATATAACAACACTTTTTACATGACCTTTACTTCTCCTCTTACCTTTCGTGATTTTGGAATGAATCAACCTCTTACTTTGATATTCTAGGACCATGCTTTTCAAAAGTACAGAAAACATCACAGACATAAACTAATGATATGGTTGGTACCAAGATGATTATATGCACCAAAGTAAAGCTCCCTCATAAGTGACAAAGACCTCAATATGCTAGATACAATTGATTACAGCGCCTTTATATTCACCACCATAATCTTAAAAATAAATAAGAAAGACCAATTTTTTCCCTATCAGAAGTTCCTATACTTGCAGGACATAAAGTAATATATATATATATATATATATATATATATATATATATATATATATATAAGCAGCTGTAAGCGTTCTGTATAAAAAAAAACCATGATCAAATAATTCCTTAACAGTGCTGATATCAATGGTATATGAACAGATCTACAACCGATTCATATTTATATGTTCAATTGAGCAATATTCCCTACAACCTACAAAACAAAATGTTTGATACACCAAGGCAAGAATATATACTTCAAGAAATCAAATATTGCAAAACTTAAAACTGAAAATAGTACCTGTATTGGAATGTACAAAAATGAGATAACATCAAGTTTCAGTATCTCCAAAACGGAAGTGCTAGCTTCTCTAAGCAGCTGAAACTTAATTCCAAAAATCATTGTCATGTAGAGGCCAAAATAATGATGAAAATAAATAAAATCACCAAAACCAATATAGAATTCAGCAGTGGCACAGTACATGCATAGCGTAATTCAATTTACCACAAGTCCACAACTGATGCAATTCAATTTACCAGCTTGACCATGCTGGAGCCTGGAGAGGGAGAGAGCCAGAGAGGACAGAGGAGAGCCAGAAAGGACAATGGCGATGGCGACTTCGTCATTTTGAAATTTGAACCCAGACTGAAGAGAGGCGATGGCGATGGCAAGCGGCGGAAGGAGAACCCTAATCTTCGAGACAGCGACTCACCGATTTGGGCATTTAGCTTTTTAAATGCCCAGAAATTACCCAAATCTCTTTCTCTTTCACTTTGTACAAAGCAAAAAACACACAGCCGATCTCGGAAATTGCAAGAGAGAGGGGGGTTGTTACCAGAGATAGTTGGATTTGATGTTGGCCTGAGCGCGGTCAGAATAGAGCTCGGAGTTGTTGAGGTCAACATCGATGAAGGGCTTCACTATTTCCCAGATCGAATAACCCATTAGGTTTTGGTCTGGGTTTGTCGAGAAGAGAGAGAGAGAGAGAGCTTTGGTTGGGATTTGTAGAAGAAGAAATAGGGTTTGACGAGAAAAGGTTTGTCGAGGGGGAGAGAGGTCGGGTTTTGCCAAGCAGAGGGAGTGTTGGGGTTGCCAGTGAGTGCAGAGTGTGAGGCAAGTCGAGAGAATTGGGTCTGTCGAGAGTGAGGCGAGGCGAGAGTGAGGCGCTGTCGAGAGAGGGTTTTGATTTTGGCCTTTTGGGTATGTTTGTTCTTTTTGTTATTTTGTTTTACTCGAGTGTTAGGGTTTCAAACTCGACCCTATCAATTTGGACAAGGAATGACACAACAGATTTGTGTAAAAATGTGGTCTGAATACAACCATTTAAATTTGAGGGTTTTCTCATCGAATGTTTAATACCTATTAGGGGGGAATGTGGAGTTTGATATGAGATTTGGCACCACATACATGGCAGAAAATTTGCCACTCAATTTTTTTTGGGTCATACAACGGTTCTATCCTTAAACGTCTTCTAAACTCATTCGTAATTTCTTATCAGACGACGGATTTTATAAAAACGACATCTAAAAAAATAAAAATCAATCAGACGACGGAAAATTGTGATGCGTCGTCTGAGAGGCGTCGTCTGATTCAATTTTTGTAGTAGTGTGTATTGCAGCTATTCTATTATAGTGGCATTCTCACTGTATTCTTTTGTGGGATTGTGATGTCAATATGGATGCCTTGGACATTGAAAAGTGGAAAATTTTAAGTGATAGGTAAGCCCTTTGACATTTACGGAGAACACTTTGCACCTTTTGTCTTTGCATTTGTATTATTATATGAATATCATTGACACAGGTTGAACTTAACTGATTTAGAATAATTGTATACTGGTTTCACAGATGGTGCTTCTTTTAGTTTTATCTTTGATTGAACTCATGTTTAGCATATGGTGCTCGATCTTGTATGTGAAGTCCTGGAACATAGGTTGCAGTAAATTCAATACTACTAAGTCTTGTTACGCTTGGAAGAGCAGCTTTTGTTTTTCCCTTATCCTTCTTGTCAAACTTATCCAAGAAAAATCAAAGCGAGAAAATTAGCCTCCAGCAGCAAGTACGCATTTTATTTTTTCAATCACTTTTTCTTTTTCTTTTTCTTTTCTTCTGCTATAGAGAACTGACAAATTTTGCACTTTCTTTTTCCTATAGGTGGTAATATGGTGGCTGGTCTTATGAGAGATGTTGTGTCTATTGCGCTTGCTTATAATCAGGCAAGTTGTGGAAAATGTTCCTTTTTAGGTTGTTGTAGGTTTAAATCTACCCAAGTAGGGAAAAGGGAAAAAATTGGCATTCCATGAAAAGGCTACTAAATCAGAACAAATATAATCTTGCAAAATACTGTATGAGGTCTATGGTTTTGCTAGCTCATATTTCTTGCTTACCGATTTGAGTTTTCATATCTTAAGGTAGATTTATGTTTAATTTGGTGTGTTTTGGTAGACCTATATGATAGACAGGACAAACAGAGATTATGTGTGCTATTTTGGGCTCATGGTTCACAATATTTGGGTCTTTGGGATCTGGCACTTTATATTTCCACTAAAGTTCAGAAGTCCTGGAATTAGTTGGTCTTGAATGTAAATACATTAAGTTGATGGTTTATGTAGATCTTAATTATGAGCTCGATTTTAATATGTTGGCGCATAACATTAGGCAATTCAATGCTTACTTGATCTACAATCATTTTTTAGTATTTTCTGTTGTCAAATACCAAGCGTGCAATATGCTTGTTCAGATTTCTATTATTAGATTTTTCAAATTAGTTGGATTGGCTAACATATGTTATAGCTAGATTAGCTACTTTAAGAACATTTATTGCTGGATTTTCAGGTTACTTTGATTGGTTCCTTAAACAAAACTGGTTTGAGAGCAATTGATTATAGAATCACTTAATCACTCACAAACACTCACATCTGATTCAAAGCAGAAGTATGTCTACTACTCGTTATCTTTTCTGTGTTTTATGCTTTAGTGTTAAATTTTGAGTCACTAGTTGTAATGGTTACTAGACTGCCAGGATGATTCCCAAAAGACAATTCATTTTTTTTTTTAAATTTAGTTAAATGCAGTCACCAATGACATTAGTGTATTATATAATTATAATAGATTAGTCACCAAAGAGGTGTGCTAGGACCCACAATTGAACTCACTTTTCTGTTTATTGGTGAGTTTTTATGTTTGTCACGGCAGCAAAAGAAACCAACGTCCCATATATTAGTGTCTAAACCGTGGCTATTGAGGATAGACACCAATCATTGGTCTCCATTGACCCAAATCACACCATTGTCAATGGTGTTTTTAGCCCACTTTTGTGGTAGTGGTGGTTCAGCATACAGAGTGTTGAGAATAATATGGTTTCAGGTAACCAGTGGAATCAACCGGGGATCAAACTATGGCCATCACATGTAAGTTGTAATTTATAAGCCTCTGTAATGTTCGTAATGTCATCAATTTTGCTTATACTCAGTATGTAAAGTTTCTATTAATAGACACTTATAATGATATCCAGTAAACCTGAGTAATGGCTCTGTTTTTTTTTTTTGGTTACCTTGCTAGCAATGAATAGCATGTATTTGGAGGCTAATGTTTGCTTTGTATGTTAATTTTTACCAGGTTGTACTCGGGTGTTGTTGCTGAAGATAGGGAGGCACTAATAAGTGGAGTGCCCTCTTTATCAATATCACTAAATTGGTGAGTTTTCAATCCCTGGCAATTTGATGCTCAGTTGCTCTTTTCATATAAATATTGATAAGTTAATCTTTGGTGTTATAACCTAATTTAGGAGGAAGGATGAAAGTCAAGAAAATGATTTCAAAGATGCAGTTGTTGTTTGTTTACCTCTAATAAATGCAGCTATCAGGGATATTGAGAAGGGGGAATTCCCCAAGAGTTGCTTTCTGAATATAGAGATTCCTTCATCTCCTTTATCAAACAAGATTTGTGTTTCTGAACAATTGTTGAATTGTCTGGCCTGGAAAAACGTTATTGATACATATTGCTGATTGTGTGTTTTTGAAATGTCGGCATCTTTGATTGTGTGTTTTCAACCATTTATTGATACATGGATCTGTTTCTTTCAGGCCATGGCTCCCCGGTCTAACAACACAGCCAAAGCTAAAGCAATAGCACTAAGGATGAAGGCACTGCAAATGAAAAGAGATAAAAAAAAACAGTGTCGAAACCAGCTGTTGAAGAGACTAATGCACCACCTAAATCTGCCTTCACCAAACATGATCAATAGTATGAGATATCATTGTTCTTTGGGTTCCATTTGTTGATCATGCCAACTGCTATGGGTTATTGAACTGATGTTTACTAAATTTAGCTCCATTATGGATGTATGTATAGATGCAGTAACAGATTAATCAAATATTGGTATTTTTGTGAATGGATTCCATATTTGATGAATGCATTGGGTAGTTTCCAGATTTACATAATTGTGGCGTAACGAGAATACAAATATGTCATCTGAATTAGAAAGCAACAACAAAATGAAATCTAAATATGTTGTTGGACATATCTAATAATAGCAATAAGAAAAAATATGTTGTTACTTGTGCACTCAAACAACAGAAAATTGTCATCTGAAATAAAAAGCAACGACAAAATGAAATCCAAATATGTTGTTGGACATATCTAAGAACAACAGAAACAAGAAAAAATATGTTGTTACTTGTGCACTAAAACAACAGATAAATGTTATTGTAGGCTACTAAAGACGATAGATAAATGTAATCTGAACTGAATGCTAATGACAGTTAACTGTTGTTGGAATTTGAATAAAACAACACTAATCTGTTATTATAAGTCCATTCAGACAACAGATAGGATTTCATATCTTCTACTTTCGTGCATTCAAACCACATTTTTCTGTCTTTGGAATAAGCATTAGATCACAGAAACTATAAGGAATTGTTATTTGTTTTCAGATCACATCACATTTATCTGTCGTTTAAATTCACCATCAAACAAACTTTCTGTCGTCTGATTTTTCAGACGACAGAGGAAATCTGTCGTCTGATACCCCCAAGAGACGGCACCGTACTAGACAACAGAAATTTTTTTGATCAGACGACATATCTCCTCTGTCGTCTGATGACATTTTTGGCATAGTGTGGTAAAGAATTCTTACACCCTGTAGTCTCAATTACCCTCACTTAGTGGAATTTGATTGTGTTAACTTCGTCTCAAATACCAGTTTTCTTAATTCATATTGTCTAACAGTTGTAATGAATTCCACAATAAGCCATTTTGCTCCTTCTTTTGCTTGGCTCCCTGCATTTTTTATTTTTTTTGTTGTTGGTTCTCTATTAAGGTACCTACAGGTTTATTCCACTTATTTTGAGGTTTGGTTGGCTGTTTTGTTTTGTTATTTTCTTCTGTGAAGAATGATTTCCCTTAATCACTTTGTTTACAGTTATACAATTATATATAGCTAAGACATGCTCTACTGTTACAATGCTATAAATACAAATATTCAAGACTAAGCTACAGTTACACAATCAGTTTGGATTGTGGACAGGAAATCAATGTAGGAGAGTGATTTTCTCTAACATCCCCCCTCAAACTTGGCGGCAATGGACTGTAGCCCAAAAAGACACACTCAAGGCTACAACTAGATAGTTTGTTGGAGACATATGGACCAAGATGAGGATAGCACGCAGAACCGAAGACACGAAGAAGAGAATAGGAAGGTGGACTACCATAGAGGCGAGTATGGGGTGTATCCCAATCAAGGACGGGTGTGGGAAGGATATTAATTAGGTAAACAGATGTCAAGACAGCCTCAACCCAAAGAGTATGTGGCACACCGGAGGTAAGGAGAAGGGTGCGTGCCATGGTAGCAATATGGCAGTGTTTTCGTTTGGCAAGGTCATTCTATTGTGGTGTATGAGGACAAGAAAACCTCTGTTGGATGCCCAAAGATTTACAGTATTGGGAGAATACATGATTGACATACTCAGTGCCATTGTCACTTTGAAGGAATTGGATGGAGTGGTGAAATAGATTTTGGATCATTGCGACCAGAGTTTGAAAATGAGAGAGAACCTCATTTTTACGACGCATAGGATAGATCCAAGTGTATCGTGAAAACTCATCAGTAAATAGAACATAGTATTTAAAACCACTGACAGAAAGAGTAGGGGACATCCACACATCACTATGAACAACATGAAACAGAGAAGTAGCTGAAGCATTATTGGATTGAAATGGAAATTAATGAGATTTGCTAAGTGCACAATCTCTACAAAAAGAACTAGACGACAACTTAGTACCAATAGAAGAACTTAAACGAGCGAAAACATTAGATGAAGGGTGACCGAAACGATTGTGTCAAATGGACGAATGAATAGAAGTAAGAGCACTTGGAGTGGTGGAGACATTGGATAGGCGGAGTGGATAGAGGCCATCTTTACAAGGGCCCTGAAATAAGAGACGACCAGAGTGTAAGCAATAGATCTGATAAAAATCAGGAGCAAAGAGGAAATAAACATGATTATCTTTCGTAAACCGAGCAACAGACAAGAGATTTTTACGGATAGATGGAATACGAAAGACATCATATAATGAAAAATGAGAAGATCCGAAAGACATAGGAAGGGTACCGGTATGAGAAATGGGCATTGAGTCCCCATTCCCCATTTAGACATTGTGTGGGCCACCATAGGGCTGAGAATTATGGAGAGGCATGGCAGTCATATGATGGGTAGCTCCCGTGTCAGGATACCAATTTGGATCAACTGCAAAATGGGCTCTCGCAAAAGGTGCAATTGTAGTTGGGCCTGAAAATCGGTGAGAGCATTGATGAAGACCATGCTGATTGGTCTGACAATTAGGACACCAAGTTGGAGCCGGCCCAAGAAGCCCATGGGTGGGAGAAGAGCGGGCTGCCCAAGCAGGGGAGGAAAAAGGGCCAAAAGGCAATGAGTGAGGTTGCTGGGCGTTGAAAGGTTGCACGGCCTGTGGTGTTGACGCAAAAGGAGATGATGACTGGAAAGGGCAAACGTCACTGCGTCTTGTGCGACCACCATGGCCGGGACGGCGGCCGGGCTGGAAATTGCGGCTATTATCACGGCGTGGCGGTGCACTTTGATTAAAAAGGGCAGTGACTGAGCTGGAATCAGAGGGCCGACTTTGCTGCGCATCAAAGGAAAGGATGCGAGCACGAAGTTCAGTAAAATCAGGAAGTGGTGGTTTTTGTGTGAGAGCGGTGCGGAGCATGATGTAATCAGGGCCAAGGCCATGGAGGGTGCCAATAACCAAATCCTCATCGAGCACCGGTTTGTTGATGGAGACCAAGGCGTCAGCGATGGATTTGGCATGGCGGAGGTAATCATCGACAGATTGGGTGCCTTTGTGGAGATCCAAGAGCTGCATTTTGAGATTGGTTGCACTCGCCACAGACTTCTGGGAAAAGTGACGTTGAAGACAGTCCCAAATCTCCTTGGAAGTGTCATAGCCAATGGTAAGCTGTGCAATGTTTTCTGTGAGAGTGATGGTGAGGATACTGACGATTAACTGATCTTCTGTATCCCATTTTTCATAGGCAGGATTTGGTTCTTGGGTGGTGGATTGGCCAGTAGTGGAGGTGAGAAAAGAAGGAGGAGCTGGTTTGGACCCATCGATGTAGCCCCAGAGTTTATTCCCTTTAAGATAAGGCTTAATTTGGCGAAGCCAAACGAGATAGTTTGTCTCGTTGAGTTTGATGAAGCTGGCAGTATTGGAAGAAGGATTGGAGGAGGTGGTGGTAGCCATGAGAGAGGGAAGGAAGGATGGGAAGACGAGGAAGACAGAGAGGATCGAGGTGAGTATCCTAGACTACTGATACCATGTGAAGAATGATTTCCCTTAATCACTTTGTTTACAGTTATACAATTATATATAGCTAAGACATGCTCTACTGTTACAATGCTATCACTACTAGAATAATGTCATTAGACATCGCCACTATTAAATCGGTCAGGATTGCACCTGATGTTAAAAACCGTGTTAACATCAGTTTGTGAAAAAACCGATTTCTATTGTTATTATGGACATCAGTCACCAACTTAAACGATGCGAAAAATTTCGTTCCGAAAATTTACAAAAACGCGGAGGGACTAAGTTGAAAAATTTGAGAAACGCGGGGACTAAAAATTTCATTCCCCCCACACACTTAGTTTTTTCCCACACCACTTGCATTGACTTTGAGTCATTCCCTAACCCTAACTCATTTTCACCCGACCTCCTCGTCTTCCTCCTCCGCCTATGAGTAGCACCTTACCCTTATCCAGGGTTCTAAAACGCTCCGTCGATCTCTCTTCTGGGTTCCGTCGCTCTCCGGCCAGCTCTCTAGCTCTCCAGCTCGCAGGTAAACTCTATTCTCAGTCTTTCTGGGTTTTACTCAATCGAATTTCTGGGTTCACACTTTCAGGGTTTTCTGGGTTTGATTTTGGGTTGGATTTCTGGGTTCAAGGCTTCAAGCTCGGTGATTCTTCAACCTCGAAGCTTGGTGATTCTTCATTCTTCACGCTCGATTTCTGGGTTCAAGTGGTGATTCTTCAAGCTCGATTTCTGGGTTTTGGATTCGGTGTTTCTGCAAGCTCGGTGAGTCTTGTTAAGTTGCTGGGCATTGAGTGATTTCACTGATTTGAGTCATAATTGAAGTGATTCTGGCATTCTGCAAGCTCGGTGAATGTTATAAACTTAATTGAATTGTAGTTGTGTATCTCATACTGAAGATTTGGATTTTGGACCGTGGTGTTTCTGATTCATGATTGTTGGAGCTGTTTTGGACTTTGCTTACTGTATTGTTTTGAGATGATGATATTTGGCCTCTGTATCTATTTTGGATGGGAATTGAATTAGTTGATTAATTGAATTGCATCTGTTTTGGCCTCTGTGAATGGGAATTGAATTAGTTGATTAATTTACTCATGGGTAATTCATGGTTGAGGGACTGATTTGTACTCTTTGTAACCGCTAATGCAGGGACTAGCTATGATAATGCCACTTCTGAAGTTGCTGTGAGTAATCTAATTAACTTATTTGATAATTCCTGCACTTGATTTCTTTGTTGATAAAATTTCCAGCTACGGACGTGTTTACACTGATATACTAATCCACTGTTTACACTGCAATTTGGGAAAGTTCTTCTCACACAGGGATGTCAACGTCAGTATCTGTAAATTTGCTACTACTTTCATCCATTCTATTTGTCACGCCCCGAATTTTGAATAATAAATTCAAATCCGAAACATGAATAATTACAATTACAAAATCCAAATCTCGAAACTTCGAGTTCATTATTACAATTCACTCTCACAAGCAATATTGTAAAGCTCAAATGAGCATAACACACCTCACAACGTACAATTGCTGTAAAACTCTAACAATTGCTCTAACCGCACGATCACCGTCCTGGTTCTCCTGTCCTGTAGGATTACCCGCTACACAATTTGAATAGTGTACCGGGAGTTGCAACAACACAAAACCCGGTAAGCTTTTTACAGCCAGTATGAGTAAACAAGAAGAACTGTTGATTTAATAAAATACATTTCCTTTAACTCAAGTATAGAAATGTAGAAACATCACAATTACAATGATCACCACAAAACCACTTCACTTTCTCACTCTCATATATATATAAATATATATATATATAAATATTATACACTTATGAGTCACTCCCCGTTACCCTCATAAGGTCACTCAACATTTGGCAGACAGACTAGAGCTCTAACTGATCGTTTCCACCTACCCGGCGCGAGGGCGTGGTTCACGATTTAATGCTATTAGTTTCCACCTACCCGGTACAAGGGCGTGGTTCACTAATAGATGCCATGGTCACCCCCGTGACCTATTGATCTCCACAGATCAATATATCTCAACAAATCAACAATTTATTGTTTCTCAACAATAAATTTAATACCTCTCACAATATTGTTGCTTTTCAACAATAAACTCAACACAACCATAACAGTACATAATATCTCACAATTTCAACAATACATATTATTTCACATAAATAATATATATATAGATAGACATTCACACAGGAATGCCCATTAATACCAACTATAGTTCATATGATTGCAAAATAAAGCAATTAAATATATTGGGTTCGTAATATGAACCACGTGAGGTTTACTCACCTCTAATCCAGCTGCGTCTTCTTAACAGCTCCATTAACAATCTCACGAATCGTCCGCCAAATAAATCCATCGATCACCTAATCCAATAATGATCTTAACTTAGCCAACAACTCAAAAGCACACATATACGGAAACCCACGGTCGGATTCTAATTTTAATGATGATCCAACGGTCAGATCGAAATTATACGATGATCCAACGGTCGGATCTGAATTTAATGATGATCCAACGGTCGGATCTGAATTTAATGATGATCCAACGGTCGGATCCTCACGGATCGCCTTTAGGATCATCCTCCAAAATTATCACGAAGACTCAGATCTTCTTGAATCACTCTAACAAACATCTCCATAAAATTATATGAAAATCCGACGGTCAGATTCTCACGAATCGCCTTCCGAATCACTATTTCTCAATTATACGAAGATCCAACGGTCGGATCTTCGCCCGTGACCTCACAAAGTCACCGGGACAGTCATACGATCAACATATCCAAAATTGAAGCAAAACCGATGGTCAGATCTTCACAGATCGTAAACCGAAGATAAACGTAAAAACGTTAAATAGTAACGTCAAAACGTAAATCCACTATTTATCAACTTTTTCTAACATGACCATGTTATATATCAAAACGCTCGTATGGATGCATAGATCATCGCCTAGATAATGAAAACTCGAAATATGGTCTGATGCGCCGCCACAAGCGGTGGTCAGTGGGCGGTCAACGCGGCGGTCAACGCCGGTCAACCACCTCAGATGGCAAAGTGACCAACTACAAACTGGTTCAAAATGAAAGGGTGGTCGACTTTCATACCTGGAGCTAAGTCTGGTTTGGCCTAGATCGTCCTAGATCAAGCGTTGAAGTTGGATTAATCTCGTGCGTCTGATCAGATTTCAGATTAAATCAGGGACGTCGAAAAAGTCAAACCATGATCTAGCGTTCTATACACAAAATCGTGATGAAAGGCTTACATGGGGATGATCAGCATGAAGAGGAGATCACGAAAATGGGAACGATCGGCCCATGCAACGCCGGAAAAGTGGTTTTCCGGTCGGGTCGGGTTCTAGCTTCGGGGGGGGCTTCGATCCACTTCTGGGGGCAGCGGCGGAGCAAGATGACACCACCAGGCGACTGGGCGTGCGGCGGCGAGTTCGGGAGGCGCCGGGTCCTGAGCTGGAGGTGGCCGGAGGGTGGTGAAAAAGCCGGGTCGGGTCGAGCTCGACCCGCCGGGTCTGAGGGTTTTCGATCGAGAGAGAGAGAGAGTCCGGGGGACTATTCCGCAAAAAAGAAAAGTTTCGTCCTTAATGAATAAATCAGAAATTTTTCCTATTTATAGAAAATTCCCAATTTTCAAATATTCATAACTTAATGATACGAACTCCGAATAATGCGTTCCACATGTCCACGAACTCGTATCGACGAGCTCTACAACTTTCATGAAGAAAGTTTTCCCAAATTTTGAACGTATAAAAAGTCAACTTTGTTGACCCCCTAAAAACGTTCGTTTTCGAAAATAAAATCGTTCGAACTAATTCCACAACTTCTCCAAGCTTCGTACTCGCTCCTACTATCGTGAAATCATTTCTAAAAATCCACGGAATTTAATTTGGATTTTTTTTCCGGGGTATTACACTATTCTTGGCAGTTGGCATTTTGTAACACGTTGGTTTATATCCCGTCATTTTAATGTTGTATAGGGAAACTAGACTTTGGAACATGCAAAGCTCAAAGCTAAGGTGGAGATTTTACAGAGAAATCAAGGGTACACACCAATTTTGTTAAATAAGAAAGTATTTACTTTTTCGTTAGGTTGTGATAAATAGCATTACATTTTACCATGTTTTTATTTGCATATTTCCATTGCTGTGATTGAGCTTTCAGTTTTTGGTTTGGTTGAATACATTGAGCAGCCAATTAATTTAGATGTCAGAATTTAAAAATAAAAAAATTAAAAATAAAAAGCTTTTGAAGATTTGGTTTTTTGTGATTACATTCGTGTGTGTGTGTGTTTGTACTGCATAAATTTGTGAATTTGTTGTGTTGATATTGTTAGAAGAATGTTCATTTTCTCAGGAAATAGAGAAATCAAGTAACCATACCAAAAATTCTTTGAATAGATTCAGTGGATTGCATTATGAAGTCCAAAATCTAATCATAAGGAAACACTCGAACTGATTTCATGGTCAGTGGATCTAAAACCTTAACTTTTGAAGGGATTCATACAATCTGTTCAATTCATTAGGGGAGCCTCTGCCATTGTGGATCAATTTGTGATATATTGCTTTGACTTTGAGGTCTCTGAATTAGGGGAGCCTCTGCCATTGTGCTCAACATGATTGCCTAGATGGGTGCATATATTAGGTTTGTAGCTCTAATCGTTATAGCATGTTAAATTGATCCCTAGACTTTGTGTGTGAAGTCTATTTTGCTGCTCTGCTATTCTCAGAATTTAGGAAGTATTGTTAAGAACAGGTTGAGTTCTTCACTTCTGCTTGCATTGTTATATAAATATACAAATTAACGTTATGGCAAAATATTAGCTAAAGTGCACTTCTATGTCATGGTAGGAAACAAATTTACAGAAATGAATTGCTTACAGTACCTTTTTTTTTTTTTTTTTTTTTCATGCATATGTATGGAGAAAACTGCACATTGGTGCAGTTTAATACTTGCAATCTTGATCGTAATAACTTTCTCTTTTCAATAAGAAAAACAACTTAAATTTTCTATTGTTCATATACTGATTTATATTGTTTGCTCTTTCCAACCCATTTTCTACTGTTCATTTGCTGGTTTCTTAATCTGCATCTACTAATTAACTAAAGCAAAAATTGATTCTTGATTTTATCTATACCAGTTCCGTAGCCTTGCCTTTCTATCATAAGCTGAAATCAATTAAGGTGTGCCCGTTGTTAGACTGCTGTTCCTCTGTGCATTGTTTACCGTTATTCCAGTCTCCTGCTCTTATTCAGGTGTGTGCTATTTGATATAGAATTGACGTGTTTGCATTGGTATTCATTATTGGTCATGATGCAGATTGATTAATTCAGTTATTATGTGTTTGGAGGTGCTCTTTTGTTTAGATTTTTTGCACTGTAATCATGATGATGTTGCATGTAGTAATGTGTGTAGAATGATACAGATACAGAAGAAAATAATACAAAACACACACACACACACTCTCTCTCTCTCTCTCTCCATTCGTTTCCTTAGCATTCCCTGTTCCCCACATACAATACTTGATGTTGCATGTCATAGAATGCTTGGATAGAATGTTATTGTAAACTGCAATAATGTTTTAAATATTAGTGTTTCATTATGACTTACATTGTTATATATATTTGTAGTGGCGGTAAAGGATCAGAAAAGGTATACCCAACAACTTGTATGGATAAATGAGTTGTACACCTTTGTAAAATTAACCTATATATACATTGAAACATGGACACAGTTCATGCACTGCAGGTAGAGATTGGGGAACTTAAAGGAAGGTTGACGGAGGTTATTAGCAACTGTGATGCAGTGTGCAAGAGAATATCCGCAGAAGGACTAGAGTCTCTTCGGTCATCTGTCAAGCCATTAGTTATCTGCACCGCACACCAAGAACACCAATCTTGATTGAGTATTGTGCTGTGATGTGCAGGATTGTCAGGTGTAATGGGGGTTGCTTATATTCAAGAAATTGGGAAAGCCAGCCTCTTTTTTGAGTTAGGCTAGCTTTTAATTAACATTTTTGTAGCAATTATGAACAAACATGAATACTAATTGCTAGGCTAGCCCTGTAGTAGGTGAATTGAGGTTTTATTTTGCCCATTTTGTAAACTGTTAAGGATGATGATTTCAGATATAATAGCCCAATATTCAAATCACTCTTGTCAACTATCGAAATTGCAATTTATAACAGCAGCTATATATTTTGTGGACATCATCCTCTTTATAGAATGTGATGTCTAGATATAAAGTTGAAATTAGTTTTAACCATAAAAACTGATGTCTAGTAATACAGATACATCAGTTCCAAAATGAAAATCGATGTTACTGAAATATACAGACATCGATTTTTTGTCGAAAACGATATGTTACTGAGTACCAGACATCAATTCCAAAATGGAAATCGATGTTACTAAAATATACAGACATCGATTTTTTGTCGAAAACGATATGTTACTGAGTACCAGACATCAGTTCCAAAATGGGAACCGATATCTATAACAGTATTAGTCATCGGTTCTTAAATCAATAACGATGTTAAAACGCAAACTTGTGTTGTGTAATCTATATTTCTTTAGGCATTAAATACAATAAAATGTGGGTTTAACAATAGTAAAACATGTAAGTTTGTTATCATTTAAACTTATTTACATCGGTTTATAATTAGGAACCGATGTCTACACGAATACTAGACATCGGCTAAAAACCGATGTCTGCATTTTCCGGATCTTTCTCATCACCCACAAAGACATCGGTCGGGTTTTTGTTTCTCATCGGTTTTTGGCCGATGTCTGAGGCCATAATTCTAGTAGTGTATAAATACAAATATTCAAGACTAAGCTACAGTTACACAATCAGTTTTGATTGTGGAGAGGAAATCAATGTAGGAGAGTGATTTTCTCTAACATCTTCTGTTGTCTTTCTTTTTAGTATCTAGTGTTACAAGCAAATCCAAGTCAACTGTAAAATATGGTAGAACTTTAGGACTTAATTCAGAGTGAAAAACTTGGATACTCGTGTTTGATTGTTTTACTTAATCAACTATCATTTGTTAGTAGGTTCCTGGTGAAAATAATATACGAAACACCCACTCATCCTAATAATTTCCTTCATTGTTGGAAATGTAAAGGAGTAATATTATTTTTTTAATTTTAGTGTTTCGTACTGAAGTGCAGCATGAAGAAATTTTGCATTAATGCATGAATTTTGGTCTTAGACATCACGACAATTACATCGGTGATGATTACCACTTGTACTCTCATTGTGATAATTTTCTAGTCCCCTTCTCCCTACTCTTTGTACTCTTTATCATAGTATTAATGAGAATTTTCTTTTGATTACCACTTGTACTCTCATTGTGATAATTTTCTAGTGAAGAAACTGATTTATGCACATAAGAAGCAAATCACTTTTAAACTAGAAATTGAAGCAAAAAGAATGAAAACTCAACTATTTGAAATAACAAACTGATGTTATAAATGACTCAGGACATCAGTTCTATCTATAGAACATATGTCTAATACTGACATATAAATCAGTTTCTTATGTAAAACGATGTTATAGTAGGATACGAAATCAGTTTTTTATAAATCAAACGATGTCTATAGTCATTTTATACATCAGAACCTTACAACAAACTGATGTGCAGATCCATTTTTAACATCGGCTAAAAACCGATGTATGGGATTTCCTGATCTTTAACATCACCCACTAAGACATTGGTAGTTTTTTTTTTAACATCGGTTTCTGGCAGATGTTAAAGGCCAAAATTCTAGTAGTGATTTGAGGGACATTCCCAGAACTTTGTTGTTCATCCACTTGGAGAAGTATCTTGTATGCTGGTAATTATTAATTTCCCAGCGTGCTGGTATTATTTATGTTACTATCGAATATGATTCTAGTGCCATGGTGGAGTTGCTCTAAAAAACTGTAGATTAACTCACTCTCTCAAAACTGTGATTGGATTGTCAAAGTTCATGTTTATTGGGAGCAGGATAGTGTTGCAGATGGTCTTGCCAATATGGCTCATTCTCTGGGATTAGGCCTTCATATTCTTCAGGATCCCCCTCAGTCTATCCAAGCTTTACTGCTGACTATTGGTGTCTCAAGTGTAGAGCTGGAGTTTTTGTTGTGTTTGGGCCTCTGACCACCTTGTTAGCAAAGTATCATGTCATTTTTGACATTCATAGGGGCTGATCCTGATTCAGTAGTATTTAGTACTGCAAGAAGACATTCCATGCACTAGGGGAACTCCCTCCTATCATGTCTTTCATTATTAGCTGAAACTTTCTTATATCTTTGTAGTTTATAGGCCTCAGTAGAATTCTGGTGCATGTTACTACCCTTTGGTGTCAGTGATTTTTTCAACTTAATTTCTGGAGTATTGATATGAAAGACATATTGAATTTGGAATGAAATTCTACATTTAGGAAGGTCAAAGAGAAGGAAAAAGAAAATGGGAAACTCAAATGGACAGAGTGGGCAAATTAACATGACTGTATATTCAAGCTGGTGTCCTGGGTTCTGTTTCTGCATGCCAAAGGAAAAATCTAAATAAGCAATTCCACAGTGCTTCTCTTTCGAGATTTCATTGGTGCTTGTGTCTGAAAAAGGTGCCTCAATCATTTTCAAGAGTAAACGATCCCAAAATTATGCAAGGCATGCATAGTGAAACACCAAAATTTTAAGAACTTTAGAGAGCTTGAAAGTAGGCATTATATACAGGCAAATAAGGAGACTGGGATAGTAGGAAGTGAGGCGGTATATGATGACCATAAATGCTTGTTATTCATTCTACTGTATAGTGTAAAAGGGACTGAGACACAATTAGTCTGAAATCTAAGTTGCCAGACGAGTGGAATTCTTAACAATTGACCAGTGACTCAAATTCTTAATGACATAACTTTACTTGACTTCTTCAACAAGATTCAATATGCTTCTATTTCATTCTGAAGATTTGGTTCAATTCTGCAAGAGAATATTAAGCAGAAAATTAGGTTTGCTGTTCAAATCAGAGAGGGGCTATTTGAGGAGGTTTTGGTGGGTGATGCAGAAGCCTGTTTGCTAAAATTCGTCTTAAAATGTGTCTAAGAAGAAGAGATTGGGTTGTCAATCAGAACACAGCAAACAAAGGTATTCTCAGTTTGGTTATTTCCACTTTCCTTGTGAATAAATACAACTGACTCAATGAACTGTTTTAATAACATCTGAATAAATTCTTGGGAGTTTTACATAATTAAATGATATATTGGACTCACCAAGTAGTGAAAGCTGGTTTATCTGACGCACTATGTTGGACTCTCCCACAACCAACTGTATCATTGGCGGATAAGGCCTTAGGTAGTGATCATGTGCTCTCTACTCTCTAAGCATCCTGGTTCCAGTCAGTACATCCCTGATTACACGTAATTCAGCTACAACTTTTCCAATCTGCATTCGTGCTTTGGGCAAATGCACAGAACAAGCAACTCCTATCCTAGCAATGGAAATAAGACACTCTTCAACTCTTCGCGTTTCATCATTTTGGACATCATTCCTATTGCTTGCAGGCTTTGTACTAGTGCTGCTTTCCTTTTCTCGAAGAAGCAACGGATCACATATTTCTTTCACACGTTCAGGCAAAGCCATCAGAACAAAATTGTGCAAGTTCACGTCATCTGTAAACATATCATCTGTTGGCCTCTTACCAGTAAGCATCTCCAGTAACAAGATTCCGTAGCTATACACATCCCCATACGTTGAGACCGCACCTCCCATGCCATACTCTAAATTATTTCCAAAAAAGCATATGGATTATATAGTCATAATCATAAACAAAAATAAAGAAAAACCAACACTTGTTAAATAGGAAGAAATTGAAGAATTGATAGATCAATTGAAAATTACCTGGGGGAAAATAGCCGATGGACCCCCTTATTATATTGGAAGAACTCTCTAGTGAAGAAGTATGTGGGAGGTAGGTTGCTAACCCAAAATCACAGACACGGGCAGTCATGTCCTTTTCTAGGAGAACATTACTTGGCTTTAAATCACAATGAACTATAGGGGTGTGAAAGTGACTGTGCAAATAATCCAAAGCATTAGCTACATCAATGGCAATGTTCACCCTTTGGATAAGATTCAAATGCACCTGCACAGTGGGCACCCCAACCACTGTATGAGCTGAATAATGCAACATTTCATCTAGATTTCCATCCAACATGAACTCAAAAACCAAAGCTTTGAATTCATTTCCTTGAAAATTAACACTTGAGCAAGCAGTCACTAGTTTAACAAGATTTCGGTGCCTAATGCTTTTCAGGACTTTACATTCAGCTACAAAACTTCTAGAAGCTCTTGAACTTTGAAGGTTGAGTACTTTCACAGCAAGAATTGTTTCCTCCTGTTGATCAAGAACTCCCCAATACACAGAACCAGAACTACCAGAGCCAATCAAATTCCGAGAAGAGAAGCCATCAGTTGCTTTTAGGAGATCACCATATGACAATTTTAAGAGTGAAATATCCAATAATGGTACCACAGTTACCTTAGCTTTGGCTTTCCTTCTAAGGAGCACACAGCACAACAGCAAAATACTTCCAATGGGTAAAGAGGAAACTAGGAACGACACTAATATCCTCATAGAAAACGATTTTCTCTTAGGTAACTCAGACCTACATATAGGCAAGTTCAACTGAGGTACACCTCCACAAAGTTCAAATTTTTTAATTGGGAGGCAGAGTTTAAAATGAACAAGTCTGGCAAGGTTTCTCAAGTTGCTGTGAAGACTGAAGAGAAAAAAAAAAAAACTGTGAATAGCTGGAGTCTATAGGCCACAGATTTGCCAATCTTATCATAAACAAAGTCATCCGTGTGAAAGGGGGACTAATTCTATGACTCATTCAACGCACTTCACTCTCAATCCACACCAGGTTTCTTTCCTCCATTGAATTTTCAAATTCCACACCAGGTTGACTCCAGTCTTCAGCAGGACTAATGTGTTATAGAAACATAGCCACATATGTGGTCGGAAATTGACCAAAGACTGAAATCAAGGGTTAAACAAACCTGTAGAACACGAAGAGATGATGAAGTATGTTACTTTACGCGTCCCTGATAATGGGCGGAGTTGCTGGAAACAGAGGAAGTTGCCGGAAACCCCGAAGAGCTTTAAATCCTTGACTCTCTTTCATAATTTTTTTTTTTCATTTGAACAATGTTATATCATGTATAGCTTCACTAGAAGAAGCGAACCGTACCGGTCTGAGATCTAGACGGGGCATGAAATGCCAGAAAATACCCGAAACCCGCCGGAAAAACCAGGAAGCTTGAGAGCTTTGAACCTCCTTCCTAGGTTATTGGTTGGACAAACCAACTTCAATTTGACATAGACGACTCCGGGACGAAGTTAACTGCACCGGTGCAACGGCGGGAACGAGCCGGGTGGACTTTCGGGTATTCGGTTCCGCATTTCAGCCGGTTTCTCTCTCCTTCGAGCTGAACCGTTGCATATATGCAGTGAAATCAACGGTGCAGATTTGATGTCATTCAAAATGGACGGTCCACAATGCGCGGCTTCACAATTCTATATTCTAAGGACAATACCAACTTCTAAAAAATTTTAAAAATAGTTTTTTAAAATCTTACGAAATCGCGACAACGTTCAGTTTAAAATATTATTTGATAAACATTATTCAAATTTGACAAATCAAGTTTAAATAATTTTCAAAAGTTATAAATACTATATATGTATTTAAATAATATCTTCTCGAAATCATTTTTCCTACAAACTGTAATTTTGAAATCTCAATTTAACCTCCTTAAAAGAAGGGAGGTGCTATTCACACACTTTTTTTCTCTATTCACACAACCTCTCTATTTTTCTATTACTTTAATTCAATTTTTTTTTTTACAAATTACCCAAACTACCATCCTTTGTAATTTTTTTTCTTTTTCTTTTTCTTTTTTATATTTGGCAAGTCAATCATGAATCAAACACCATTATACAATAAATCAATTTTTTTTAGGGTCCATGACCATCAGCCCCAATATTGGGAAATTTTGGCCCAGTTACCCCAGAAAGAAAAAACTGTTCCCACTAACCCAAACCTGGGAGAAAAAGACAATTCTACCCACTAACCCACCAAAACCCCTTCAACTGATCAACTCCTTTAAGGCGGTTCGTTTTCCACCATTTTTCAGTTTCAAAAAAAAACTCGCTCTCTCTCTCGCTCTCGATTCACAGTTTCTCCACCAACTCTGCTATCTAGACCAACTCCGGCGGCGATTCAACGTTCTCCGGCGTCGATTCAACGTTCTCCGGCGTCGGTATCATAGAAAGTGAGTGAAAATCTCTTTTCCGTTTCAGATTCTTTACCTTTCTGTGAGATTGAACTTGTTCATAGCCTAGGTTTGGTTAATCGAGTGGGTAAATGAGAAGAATAGTATTTGCATGTTTCAAAATCAGAAAAATCTAGGATTTCGGTTTCAAAGCTATTACAAATTCATGTTTATTGAATGTTTTATGTTAACTGGGGACACAAAAATTGAAAAATATGAAAATGAACATGCATTGTGAGCTTATTGCAGGTTAATACACGCTTACTGCCCCAATAGGTGTCTATTGGGGGTCATTAAGGACAGATGTGTATAGCATGGCAATAGACATCTATTGTACCAAAAATAGAAGGTTATGTCGGGGCAATAGACATGTATTGGCCCCCAATAGAGGCTTCTGTTGTTGGCCAATACATGTCTATTGCCCGGACAGAACCTTCTGTTTTGGGACAATAGATGTCTATTATGCCAAAATAGAAGCCTCTATTGGGGGCCAATACACGTCTATTGGCCCAATAGAAGCTTCTGTTTGAGATTATATATCTCTATTGGGGACCAATACATGTCTATTGGTCCCGAATAGAGGCTATTTTTTTGGGATAATAGATGTTTAATGGGGTTCAGTAGTTGAATGTGGATGTGTAATAATGAATTGTTCTTCTTTCCTTTATTAGCAGAATGGCAAGAACCAAATGACCACAATTCAGCTGCATCTCAGAAGAAAATATGGATGAAACACAAAGGTCAAAAGAAAAAACACTTCGGCAAAGGATGGAAGAGATAAAGTCTATGAAGTCGTCACGAAGAAAAGAAGAAACTTCTAGTAATGACGAAGAAGTAGAAGAAGAAGGAGAAGAAACAGAGGAAGAAGAAGTAGTAGAAGAAAAAGGAGAAGAAACAGAGGAAGAAGAACAAGAACAAGAAGAAGAAGAAGAAGAAGAAGAAGAAGAGGAGGAGGAGGATGATGACCGAGAGACAACACAAAGGTTTTATGTGCAGACAAGAAGTCTAAGGAGCAAAAAGAAACAAGAGTCTGATGACGACAAGGACGAACAGCCAACGAAAAAGAAGATCAAACGGGAAAAGTCAAACACAAAAGTGGAAAAGACAAAGAAAGGGGGAAGGAAGAACACAAAGACAACAGAAAAGGCAAAGATCCAGTGGAAGCAACAGAAATGCACTCTAAGTGCTTTCTGGAGATTGATTGACACATACAGAGACAAAATACCTAAAGGGGCTTGGGATATTTTGAGTACTACTGTATTTTGGGGGATGATCCGACCATTCTTTGAGAAGAAGCTTACAGAAACTCAGCTCCACAGGCATGAGGCAGACTTGGAGATTATCTTGCAGTACTTTGATGTTAAAAAGAACAAGTTTGTTTTTGGAGAGACAGAAATGGAAATAACATTGCAGGACATAAATGAATTGTTTGACCTGCCAACCAGTGGGATTGAATGGGATCTGAGAAAGAAGGTGCTTAAGGAGGAAAGGAAGGCATCTTTGATATTTGATGTCAATATGAGGAAAGAAACAGTAATAAAACCTGATCTGGAACTGAAACTCAGCAAGGAGCTCGGCAAGAAGAAGAACGCTGATCCCAAGATAATCGCGGCACTGCTTATCATGTACCTCTTCAATGCATTCTTCTTCAGCAGGACATCGACAACCTTGACATGGGACCTCATCAACGCTTGTGAAGACATAGATAACATAAACAGTTTCAATTGGGCCAAGATGGTACTAGATTTTCTGCTGGATGGCCTTCAGAGGTACCGAAAAGATCATCCAACGACTCTTTCTGGCTGCCTCATTCTCATATATGTAAGTACAATACTAATTTTCTTGTATATTGCCCCCCAATACATGTCTACTGCCCCCCAATACAGGGTTTAATATGTGTCTATTGGGGGGCAATAGACACGTATTGGTTGTCTGTTATTCATTTACTGACAAATATAATTTTGGTAACAGTACTGGTTCTTGGAGAAGACCAAGATCAGAAACTGGATTCCAGGAATGGAGGATGAGAAACCGAGATTTGTGAGGTGGTCGATAAAGGAGCTGTTCAACCTGCAGAAGCTCCATCAGAATCCAGACTGGCCAGAGGACTTGATAAAAGAAGGGCCGTGGTTAGAACATTGCTACATCAACTTGTCGGATACGGATGAGGAGCAGGAAACACCAAGTTTCAACAACTGGGTAAGTTAGCAGTTAAAGTGGAATTGAACAAATGGTATATTGGGGGCAATAGACATCTATTGGCCCCCAATACTGGGTTCATAAGGTGTCTATTGCCCCCCAATAGACGTCTATTGCCCCCCAATAAACGTCTATTGCCCCCAATAGACATTAATGGTTTTTTTTCTTTTTGATTCAATTGTTGTTTTATTGGTTACAGGTTCCCCAAGCGAGCCAAGACCAGGAAGAGGAGACCATAAGGGTTACTGGTAACATGAAAGTTCTGCTGAAAGAAATGGATAGGGTGATTGAAGACAATGGTGAAAAACAGGAAATGGAGGAGCAAATGAAGAAACTCTTGGAAGCAAATGAAGGACTTGCAAACCATATTAGGGTGCTTTGGAAAAAGGTTACTGTTGCTGATGGGAAAATTGAGAGTATGGAGAACAAAATGACTGAGGTGATGCAGGAAAACAGATCGCACCAGAACCACATAAAAGCACTGAAGAAATTGTTGGCGAAAGCAACCAGCAGGAACCTTGAACAGAAAAGCAGTGAGCAGCAAAATAATCAACTACAGATGGTGCTGGTGTCGACCGAGAAAGATCATAGGAGGGAATCTGAGGGGAACTTTGCAGAATATGACACTCGAACACCAGTCAACGAAGAACCAAGGGCAGCAGATCCAATAAATGCATCTCCAATATCTTACAAGAGTCCAGAACGGGAAGTGTTTGAGGATACACATGTGGACACACTAAATGAGATGGAATCAGAAAAAATAGATCAACTTGTGTCAAAAATACTGGAAGCAGCTGAGACGGTTGAAATGCCTGAGGCAGGAACAGAAATGGCAGTACCATCGGTCCCCAAGGAGAAGAAAACGGTTGACATGCATTCAATCGAGAGGAATGTGAAAGAAAAAAAGAGAAAGGCAGCTGTGAAGGACAAGGACGACGACTTTGAGTATGACACACCGGAGATCCTGAAGACTTATGGAAAGAGAAGAAAGACTGCTGCACAGGAACAGCCAAAGGAGAAAAAGAAAGCACAACCGAAGCCGCCAACAAAAATTCAGAAAGGAAAACAAGTGCAGCACCCAATGCAAATAAAAGAGGTGAATTGTGAGAAGTACACATGGAAAACATTAAAGCCTGAACTAGCAAGACACTACCAGCAATTCTTTGAGATAGTGGATGACAATACGTGAGTGCATAGCATAACTTTCAAACCATGAATACTTTACAAACCCGTATTAACTAAATATTTTTCTGTTTACGCAGATATGTCTACTGGAGAAGTGATAATGGAATACTAGGGGTAACCAGGGGAGACATGAAGATTATCGTAGAAGAGAAAGATCTGGATGTTAATGTAAGAAGCTTAAGCTGTTTGTTTTTATTTGACCCCAATACACGTCTATTGCCCCCCAATAGACCCCTATTGGGGGCAATAATCGCTGTTTGTTTGTTTTTATTAGACATTAATAGACGTCTATTGGCCCCCAATAGGGGTATATTGGGGGGCAATAGGTAATGTTCTTCACATATATAATACTAACTGAAAATCAAATTGAACAATTGCAGGTGGTCAAGGCTTACACTGAAATGTTGCAGAAGGAACTGAAAGAAAGGAACACTCAGATTGGATTACTAAACATCGAAGCAGCGGTAAGCACCGAAACAAAAATAGCAGCTGGCGTTGCACCACATCCGAAAAACATATTTAAGTAAACAATTCAATGCTTTCATATGTGTTTACTCTTTGTACAGTTTTACACAGTTCAACACGAAAAGAAACTAGCGGATTTCAAAAAAGAAGGCAAGAACATTCTCAAAGACGACTTCAAAGGCCACGAGATTGAAATAGAGTTATTCCTGATCGAAGAACTGTGGAGTAAGTTCAGCTACCCCAAGGTGATTATCCCAATACACCATTACTACAGCCAGCACTACACACTGCTTGTCATCGACAATGAGAAAAAGCAGTTTGTTCACATGAACTCTATGCTGCCACCAAAGAAGGAATGGACAAAAGATAACCAATATTACAACAACGCAAACTGGGTGGTAAGTAACCATATCAAAACAAATTGTTTATTTTTCAAATGGTGAAATTTGGAAAGTTTGTTGATGCTTTATAAATCTGCATTTAAACAGGTTAAGCACATAAGGAGGTTCATACACGACGTGAAGGTGACAGGGACAATATTTCTAGGTGACAGCCAGGATCAAGAGAACACAAGAGAGAAGTGCAAAGGTGAGGACAGTAGAGGAGAATTGGTCACCGAGGTTGAAGAAATGACACCAAGAGAGAAAGATTGCAGAAGGTGGATCTTGGATAATCAAATCGGGGAAAATGACTATGAGCTTGTAGAAGACTTCAACTGCCCTCAGCAGAAAACCTGTTCGTAAGTGCCTCAAAATCCTTTACTCTTTATTTTTGATATAAAAGAAGACAGTTTAATTGATAAATTTGTGCAAATTGTCAGTCTATTGCCCCCCAATAGGTGTCTATTGGGGGGCAATAGGAACTCTCTTTATGGATCAGTAACTAAAATTCTTGCTTTACAGGGATGACTGTGGGCCTTTTATGATCCATTTCATGGAAAGCATAATTCACGGAGTGGGACCCAGCAAGAAGAAAGGCAATGACATGAGGAAAACAATTCTTGAGAGGTTTGCAAAGGAGGAATGTGTTTGGAGCGTTGAAAAATACCTTGCTGAAACTACAGATGCTGTAGGAGAGCAAAAAAAAATAGAAAATGAATATTTTAAGTAGTTACTTTCTGTTGAACTTACTTTGGTTTGGAATAATTTCGGATGATTTGACATCTTTTCAATTTAATTTCTGTCAACTTGAAAGAATTTATCTTCATTTACTATGGTTGTGCATAGGACACAAGTCGATATTCAAATTACAGACCCCTATTACAAACCTGATGCCTTAACTCCTTAGAAACCAGGTTCTATTGGGGGGCAATAGAGGTCTATTGGCCCCCAATAGAGCTTGGTTAGAGTGTTAGAAGTAACACAATAGGATATCCAACTACATTTGAATGTGCAAGTGTTAAAAAATTTCACAACAAAACTGAAGTACCAATCAATGTCAATAATCTTTGACACCAACAAATGTTAAACTGACCCTGGATAAAATCATCTATTGCCCCCCAATAGCCTATTACTGCCCCCCAATACAACCAATCAAAATGCTAAAACAATTGACAACTTTACATTCAAATAGGTTCAGTGCAGGTCTTCTTGTTATGCTGTCCCATTTTGCCACATCGGCCACAACGAATGAGCTTCTTTTCACACTCTCCTCTAGACTTGAACCTCTTGAGCCTAGGCCTCCCGGGAGGCCTCTTTGCATTTGGAGGAAGTATGAAGTCATTACTTGCAGATTCCGAAGAAGCCATATCAACATTAGATATTGGATAAATTGGAAAATCATAACACTTCTTGTAATAATCAACATAAAAATGCTTATCCATAAAAGCATAAACATCCAATGAGGCAGCTTGAATTGCAGCAAGACCGTGGCAGCAAGGGAAGCAGTTAATCTCCCATTTTTTACATGAGCACGAAGGAGTTCCAAGGTCCACAACATAAGAATACTTTGATCTAACCTCATAAACATTTGTATGGGAGTAATGCACATTGAAACGGCAAGCTTTCTCCATACCTTCTTTCAAACGACCCTCCATAACAGGAGTAAGTTGTGAGGTCCAAAGCTGTGCCTCATCTCTCCTCTCACCCATCATCTGCATCACCCTAATCCGAGTCTGATCAAGCATAGTGTACACTGGCATCTCCCGCTCAACAGCAAACCAAGCATTAAAAGATTCAGCTATACTATTAGCCATAATTCCATAACGGCATCCAGGGAAAAATGCACGGCACCAGTTTTGAACAGGCAGATCAGCAAGAAACGGATCTATAATATCAGCACCACCAGCTTCTCTCAACTCTCTTAAATGAAAACGATATTCCTTTTTAGTGCATGAATATGCCAACTCAAAAAACTTCTTTTTAACATCATCTTTCAAAACAGAAGAGCCTTTACCGTTGTATTTAGTCATGAGGTTATGCACCAAGTGCTTGTAACAGAAAAGATGAGGATTACCAGGAAATATCTTGTCGAAAGCACTCAACAGTCCAACACCGCGATCACTAATAAAAGTGATCTTTCTACCTTGAGGTTCCAGCAAGTTCTTCAAGTGTTGGAAGAAAAAGGACCAATTAGCATCAGTCTCAGAATCACAGACACACATTGCAAGAGGAAAGAAACCTACAGAAAACAGGAAAAAAAAGTGAGTCTACTGGGGGTCAATAGACGTCTATTGGGGGGCAATACATGATTGCAGCGTGCCACTGCACCGCCAACTGGAGCGTGCCGCTCCACATTTTCAACAAAAAAGAATTAAAAAAAACAACAATAAACATAATAGAAACAAAAAGGGGAGAGAAATCAGAAAAAAATAAACGTGTATTGGGGGGCAATATATCTCTATTGGGGGTCAAAACATAATTGCAGCGTGCCGCTACACCGCCAAAGGGAGCGTGCCGCAACACATTTTCAACAAAAATATCAATAAAAAATCATAGACATGAGAAAAATACCATGATTTCCATTCTTTCCGGTTGCACAAAGTATCTGCCCCTTGTAGACACTCTTCCCAAAAGTCCCATCGACATACAAGATGGGAAGACAGAATTCAAAGCCACGAACACAGCCTGCATAAGCTAGGAAAAGCCTCTGGAACCGATTACTCGATGAATCAACTTCCAAAACAAAAGAAGAACCGGGGTTCGTCTCAAATACAGCTTCCCTATACCATGTTAACATGTTAAACGAATCAGCCTCAGAGCCATAAATCATTTCCTTAGCCTTCTGCTTTGTTTTCCAAGCAACCTTGTATGATATATCAAACCCATAAGCTGACTTGAACTTGCTGATAATTTCCCTTGGCTTCAATGACAAGTTATAGCTAATGTCCTCTTCAATACATGACTTGACAATTTTTGATCCCAAAAGCTCATGTTTTTGCTTTCGAAGAACACCTTTGCAAGAATGGACATTGTCCAACTCACCAATAATAAAGCAACCATTTGCAGGCAATACATAACCACGGACATTCCACTCACATCCTTCGGTTCCCCAATTGGAACAAACTGCATGAATTCTGTCCCAGTCATTTCTAATAAATACAAAGCTGAACCCAACTTCAATAGCATACTTTCTGAGCCTGTCTCGAAACTCAGGGGAACCGCCACGAAATTTCTGCCCTACACATTGAATGTAACTAGCCCACTCATTTGACAAGTAAGACTTTTGAACTTCAGTCCTAAATGCCTCAGTGAGGTAATCATCTTCATCAACAATACCAGAGCAGCTATCTTCAAATGAAACAGAAGTTTTTTTGCTGCAACTTACACTATTCTTCAACACCATAATATCAACACAATCCGACTTGTAAATCTTGGCACCGCTAAACAGCATCTTGAAATCATCATCATTGCGAAGAAAAAAAATAGCGCATCCAGGAAGCGAATAATGAAGCTCAATATCATCAGTTGCAGAAAACTTGAACTGTTCACAAATGTATTCAAACAAATGAGCATAGCTCATATATTGATTAATACAAAACATGAAACTTTGTCCAGAATGAGTGCACTTAACAGCCAAGGAAGCATCCATATTCCTGTATATAAAAAATAAATAAATAAATAAAACCACTATTGCCCCCCAATAGACACATACTGACCCCCAATAGATGGGCCTCAGATAAAATCTGTTTACAAAACCGAAACAAGTTACTATAAACACGTACTACTGAACTTCAGTAACAACTAAGAGTATCAAAAACAGAAGAAAAGCGGCTTTTTCAATCCTCTATTGACCCCCAGTATGGGTCTACTGGGGGGCAATATATGGTTCACAAAGACCAAAATCATGTCAGAAGCTACCAAATCACATCATTATCAACACCGTGAACAACAATTCATCCAAAAAAGAAGAAAAGCAGCTATGTAAACCCATATTGACTGGCAATAAACGATTAACAAATACCAGAATAAATTGAACCGTTTCAAAACAGAATCACAACAAACTTAGCACAACGAAACATATCAAACTTAGCACAACAAACTTATAAGCATGAAAAATATCAAATCGAACCAAATCAAAGATGAAATTCACGAAACACAGACCAAAATTAACGCAATAAGTCGGAAATAACAAAACGTACAGGAAAACAAAACTCAGATTCAAAAAATCAGCCTCAGACTCAATCGAGATGAATAGCAAACAAGGATAAAAAAATAAAAAAAATTGAAGAAACGGAATTGAAATCGTTTCAAACCGAGCTGCAGCATGGTTGAAATCCAAAGCGACATTGCTTCTTTCTCTCTCCATTGCGAGCTTCTCTCTCTATCGCACCAGAACCAGAGCTTCTCTCTCTAAGCAGAAGCTTCTCTCTATTCATTACCTCGGGAGACTAGGTCGACTAGGTCGCGTTAACAAAAGGGTAAAAAGGTAAACAAAAATATATTAAAATAGAAATGTTGTGTAAAAAGAAATAGATCCTTAGAGTGTTTAGGGTAGAGGGGAATTAAAAAAAGTTGCTGGGGTAAGTGGGAACATTGACTATAAAATTAGGGTAAATGGACAAAAACCCTTTTTTTTACCTATATTGAAGGAAAAATAATACGTTCATTAAGTAGAATGAACTGTATTATTAGACAAGGAATATGCTTCCTAGGTAATTACGTTCATCCAAATGAATCCAAATTGCAAAGATCTTCCAAGTAACACTAATTTACTGTAGTAAATATGGTTTTCCTCTTCACACTTTGATTGTTAGGTAGAAAGGTACCAAACCTAATTCAACATTGTGAAGAGATTGCCAATCGAATAGCTAGTTGGTTATTTAGAGTATTAGTTACAGTTACTGAACTGAAATGTATAGATGGTTGGTTGATGGGGTAGCAGTTACAAAAATATAATATATCAAATTGATTGGAATCTTGTGTACTATTTTACCCTTATCTTGTGAATGTCATTGCTAATTAAGAAGAAGAAAAACAGGGGGGGGGGGGGGGGAACCTGATTGGCAAGACAAAATACTGTATGTCAAAAGTCCAGCACTTAGTGTGGTAAAGTTTAGGGCTCAGATGAAAAATCACTATGTGACTGAATTTGGGAATTTAGGTATGTCATGACTGCTATACAGAATTGAAGAAAGGTATAAGCATATCACCTATAAACTAAAGGAGATCCAAACTCACATCTGCTTCAGCAACATTAATTCAAGATACCATTCCCAGTGTTTTAGCCATTGTTCCACTGGTGGAATTAAGCATTCTATAGAGTGGTGATATGACTAATTTGTTCAACCCCTAATTTAATCTATGTCTGGTGTAGTGAAAATAGAAAACAATTATAAGAATGTATTATGCAAGGCCAAAATAATCAAAATACGATCGAACATACAATTGTCAACAATAAGGGATTAGGATTTGGGAATGATTGACTTGCCAAATAGAAAAAAGAAAAAAGGAAAGAAAAAAAAAAAAGAATTGCAAGAGAGGGTAGTAAGGGTAATTTGTAAAAAAAAAAATTAATTTAAAGTAATAGATAAATAGAATGGGTGTGTGAATAGCACCACCCTAAAAGAATTTTGTCCCTAAAATTTTCTTAGGCTTAGTTTGGTATTGGCCATATTACTGTTCGGATAAGCAGCACTGAAATAAATCAGAGATAAAAAATAATCGAAGATAAAAATAATTAGTTTGGTGTTTGGTGACATTACTTTTAAAAATACTATGCAAATAAAAAGCATCATGTGGATATTTGGCAAATTATTATATCAAGTTTGACGGCTGTTTATAATGACAAAAGTAGACTTTAACAAATGCATAAATGCATTTTCCATTTAGCTTTAATAATCTTTTTAACTTCTTCCTAGCACCTTAGAAAAGCCAAATTGAATAATCTTTCTAATGATCTGAAACTAATGCCTCGGAAATTATATTGTGAAATTCAAAGCAACATTCTCTGTTTGTTTGTTTTTTTTGTTTTTTTCCCAATTCTGGACTAAAGTTGAACAATCTCACAGCTGTTTCATAAGTAATCACTCTATGAACAGTTGGTGAGTCTCCCAGAAATCTAAAATCCAATGAATTTGCAAATGCATGACAACTTTGAGACCAAATGACTTATGTTGTTGGTATCTTTTTGTCTTCATATCCATGGCCATGGAAATAAATGATAAGAAGAAAACCCCACCGAGCAAATTCAAATCACTGAGTAAATAAAAAACTATCAAATCAATAAAATTACGAGCATAGAAGATGAGACTAACAAGGCCAAAAATCAATTAAACCAATTCCAAAAACCCTAAAGAAGAAAAACAGGAAGATTAAGAAATTATGTTTTGTTTGGCTCCAAAACCAGTCTGGGTAGCAAACTGTCTCTTTTGAGTGCGCGAGCGTGCCAACACCTTTCGGTGTAGTCGTCGGGGCGTCCCTTGACTTGACTTCTTCTCAAACGCTGTGGACGACGAGAGCACCAACCTCATCACTAGGTTCTTTTCTCTGCCTTTCGGAAAAGGACTTTCGCCTTAGTGTTAATGTTAGAAACCGAAGGCTCTGATTAATGATAGAAAAAAAAAAAAAAAAAAAAAGAAGACACGATGTATAGTGGTTCGTCTCCCGCCTTAGCGCGGGAGACTACGTCCACTTGAATATTGCACTATATGCGTTTGGACCTTATAGCTCAACATGGATTACAAGAGTTATAATGGGATGGCTATCTAAGTGGGAGGAGGTCCCTTTTATAAGTAAGGGAGCCTCCCCTCTTACACTTGTTTTTCAATGTGGGACTCAAAGTCCCATTTTATAGTCTATAAAGGCTAATTGTGAGGCATCTTGGCAAGGCCGGGAAGGTGACTTCCCAGCAAGATCTTGGCCGCCTCCTACCACCACAGGGTAGCTTGGATGTCGCGCTATGGGATTGCGCTATGGGATTCATGTCGCGGTCGGGTCCCACCATGGCTTGTGGGCCTACTACAAGGGTGTTACTTATGCTTGGTGATATAGCAAATCCTCCATAATAGTGGAGGTATGTACAAGTCCCCGAAGTCCCCAAGTAAGAGGAGCTTCTTGGTTGGGGAGTTATACACATGATGTCACCAAGCATAAGTGACGTCCGGGTTGCGGCCAGCCCTACAAGTCCCCGAACTCCATAAGCAAGAAGGGACTCTTTAACCTGCAAAACAAAGATAGAAGCGTGCACATGTAGAATGCTTGTTGTACCGGACAACATATGTGAGTTGCATCGATATGCATTAGCATGTATGAACGTATGAGGTGCATGATACATGATGATGTATATATATGAATGGTGCCGAATGTGATCGGTTTATGACATATGAGCTCGAGAATGCACATAGTTGTGTAAGCATAGTAATGATGAGCATATGAAATGAATATGATGCATAAAATGCATGATGTGTGCAAGAAAATGAACCAGGTTGAGTTGACGAGGTCACACCCGTGAGGGTAAGTTGCACGAATGCCGTGAATGCAAAAGTTTGTAACTCATGAATAATGAATATGCGAACGATTGTGTTAGTTTGGTTTTCGCTCATATTAATGGAACGTGAAAAGAATTCGATTGTTAGAAACAAAAAATGGTAAAAGAATTCAATGTTCCATTAATGTGCGTTATGCCGAGGAGACATGATTATAAAGCTTGAGAATGCCAAGAAGGCGTGAGCATAAAGCTTGGGGTTGCCGGGAAGGCAAGAGCGTAAAAGCTCGGGGGTGCCGGGAAGGCAAGAGCATGTAAGCTCGGATAAGCTTGGGATTTCCAGGAAGGCAAGAGCATGAAAGCTCGGGGATGCCTGGACGGCAAGAGCGTTAAAGCTCGGGATGCCATAAGGCATTAATGAGTAGCTCGAAGGTGATGCCCTGAGGCATGAGCGCAACCGTTGCTAATTATGCTGGGCTGTATGTACAAGTCCTCGAAGTCCCCAGTCAAGGAGGGTTTTCTCGTGGGGTTGATACCAAAGCGTGGCTTTGTGACGTATTGCGAGCATAATTAGTGCAAGTGCGTCGTCCATCTAGAATTTTGTCGGAGCGAACGCTTATACCCTTTCAGGTGGGCCCCTGCTAGGCCCTCCAAGGAGTCCCCCACTCCTGGTTATAGACCTTCGTATGGTCGGAAAATTGTTTGATGAGGGGAACTGTGTTTAACAATGGGCGTTAGGTAGCAAACCTAATCTTTTGATACCCAAGCGTTAGGGGTTAACTGCCGGATCAATGGCTGCCATGGACTGCGTTAATTGGTCTCTTTACTCTTTCCCGGACGAGAAAAGCTTGACTGCATTGCCGCGTAACGGACATCGTATTATGAGGCGTTGCTTTACCACTTGGCGGTTGGTCGTGGACCATAGACTCGTGGAGTCTAGACCTGTTTTAGGTCTTTTTCTCGTGGGGAGATTTTGACAAAGTATGGTGGCCAAGAGGCTAGCCAATATATTTACATATAGAGTACATGTAGAGTGTGCTGATTATATGAATAACAAATAAGCATGGCATAGTTTTCTTAAGTGAGTGTCACATTAAATGGATTGAAGCATGGCATGTGTATAGCATGTACTTGTAGTAAAGTTGCTAATAACATTTTTGCATTTTTGTAGACATGCTTAAGGGTCATGGAGACATGTTAAGGCATGGCAGTAGTATGTAAGCATAGTAGGTGTGCTACAAAAATTGGTACAAGTTGTGAGCATGCTTAAAGTCATTTGGAACGTATAAAATAAAGCTTGGCTTTAGCATAGCATGAGCTCTAAATGCAAGAGCATAAAGAAGGAGATATGTTTACTTATTTTATGCCGATTTGGAGTAGATTGGAGTTGGAATTGATATGAGTACCCAATTCATGTTGGAGTTGTCCAAGCATGACGCTCCATGTTGAAGTTGTCAACGTATCGATACGAGTATTGTCATCAAGGTACTCCTTGCAAGTAGGTAAATGCTCGATAGGAAAGTTGGATTTCCTTGAAAGAAAATAGATGATTAATACATGAATTTGTGAAATCAACATTAGCAACTTGCACAAGTGCTTTGATAAAATAGACAAATTATTTGAATATCTGTATCAATTGAGCAAAGTGTACAAACAATGCAATAGAGTAGTAGTTGATAACAAATGACATGTTGTATTTGTGTGCTTCTAATGTGTTTTTTTAAATATTTTTTTAAATATTGGCAATGAAAATAGGTCATCATTTGTGCACCGGTCATCATATGTGCGCTAGGCGCTGGAGCCTATATAAACATATACCAAAATAGCATTGAACTGCAATGACTAAATTAGGTTTGGACCAAGAGTGGTTGCTATTTTGAATGTGCAATTATAATGTCGAAAAAAACATATACGACATATGGCCTTAATCATATGTATACATATATGCAGTAGCTAGCTATGTGAGTTTACTAGCTAATATGTGCACATGTCATGCATTTTCTAAAGGCAGTGAGGTCAATTGAGTCAGCGAATTTGCGCTGACATGCCGTAGGCAATCACATAAGACTATAATCACTGATGGTGCATCTTGATAATAATGAAAACAACAATGGATATGTGTTATGGGTACATCAAGTTATTGAGCACCGTTCAGTTGTTTGTGGTAGAAGTGTAGAACAAGATTATAAATACTCACATGCTTGCTTGTTTTTGGTAGACAACGTGGGATATGCACGAATAATTAAAAAAGTAGTGAAAGCTATGTGGTCTCTTGATGACAAACGCATACTCAAATTTGTTTTGACTGAAATTGGCAGGAAAGCCTACAAGATTCATTATGTGTAATAGTTAAACATAGTATCTAGGCTGTGTGCTTAGATAGATGCACCCGTTAAATCATATAGTAAAAGTGAGATAACCCCTTAATGTACATGCATATGCAGCCACTTATGCATCTTGTTTATACATATACACCCATGCCCCATAAAACATAAGGTTAGAAGGTAGTTTCTGTTGGCATCTTATGAACTAAAGAACCCAGAAATGTATAGTAACTTCGAAGGCAAAAGTTCAAACATCTGTAGGCATGTGCATGTGTTAATAGACATAGTTATGCATGCTTGTACGAAGTAGAGATTGCATATATAAGAGCATACATGAAACGGTGGGATGAATGTGTGTGTGCAGACAAATTTACTCATGCCATTGATACGTGGAATCGATTTAGTATAGTAGCTAGCATAATGGATCATGCATATAGTTAAAACATGGCAAGTGTCTGAAGTAACACAGTCGTTTGTAGCCCCATATATATAACTCATGCGTTGGTTTGTGCTCAGGAAATAAGAATGAAAACCGCAGAGCATGTCTGAAATGTAAACAGAGTATATGAAGGAAGGTGCTTATCTCATTTGTGATAATTGAAGATGACTGAAGAAGAAGGGTGTTGGGCAGCTGAGGATAATTGAAGCTGCAATTGATGCCTAGATGGTGTACTTATCAGCTTCTGGGTGTGAAGAGTAATGAGATGGGTGTTCCAATCCGATAGCTGCAAATGGCCATGGCGGGATCAAATGTGCAGGTGATCGTGAGACAGAAGTTCGGCTGCGGTTGTTCTTCAAAGAAGTGCTCGGAGTGGTCTGCAAGACCTGAATGAGAGAGATGAGCTCACGAACTGATGATGATGAGAGGATGGCGGTGACGACCCCGTCAAGTTCAGTTGACGGTGACGACCGCAAGGAATGGGTATGTCGGGAGGTTCTTATTGGCGGTGCAACAAGAAGCAAAGTTGAGGTTCATGTTGGAGATGCGACAAGACAAGAAGCAAAGCTGCGTCACATTTTTGTATTGCGGTGGTTTTGCTTGGCATTTGGCGGATGACTCTTGGCTCCTTGTTTGGCCGGGCTCCTTATTTCGTGGAGGCCCTTGGCTGATGACGCTTGGCGGAGGCCCTTGGTAGATGATGTTTGGCGAAGACCCTTGGTGGATGATGCTTGGCGGTGGATTGATCTTAGCGGTGCTTTGATCGAAGAACCTGGCAGAGGCTCTTGGTAGAGCTTTGCTTGGCGGTTGTCGCTTGCCGGTGTAGTAAGCAGAAGGATGTAGCGGTGCGTCAATGTGTTTGTTGTCGACGAAGCAAGCTTCTCGTGTTCTTTCTGGGTGTCCAGAGTGAATTGCAGCAAACCTTTTTTTTTTTTTTTTTTGTTAACGCCAAGGATGGGATGATGTTGCCGTAAGGCTGGTGTGCTGCTGGAGGTTGCCACAAGGCTAGGCTTGGAGGTGCGCACCTTGGAGTTTGGCGGTTTGGTGCTGAATATTGAAGGATCAAAGTTGGCCGTGGGAGATAAGAAGCAAAGCTGCAATTCTTGTTGGCGGTGCGACAAGCTGCTTTGCCGCTGACAGGCCCTTCTTTGGCGCTGAAGAGCAGTTCGTCATGTTTGCTGCTGCCCACCTTTTTTTTTTAATTTTTATGTTGGCGTTTGGCCAGCCCTCATGGATTGGCGTTGACCATCCTAAGTTGGCGTTGACTTTATTTTGACTTGAAACTTGCAAACACCGGGAAGAAGTTTATGTTGAATTTTTTTTTGTTTACCGCCAAGTATGGGATACTTTTGTGTGTTTATCGCCAAAGATGGCATAGTTTTTTGTGTGTTACCGCCAAGTGTGATACTTGACGTAATGAAGGAAGCCACTGAGACTCTGAGAGCTTTGATAATTTGAAAATATTGAGTGATGATCAAAGAAAATTGGTGCCCTGCAAGCGATCAAATTATAACTCAAAGAAGAAATAAGAAAGTTTCCGTTAAGCTGACTTAACGCGTGGTAAGTGACGAAGCCATTGTATTGGCTTCCCACAGACGACGCCAATGTTAATGTTAGAAACCGAAGGCTCTAATTAACGATAGAAAAGAAAGAGAGAAAGAGAAGACACGATGTATAGTGGTTCGTCTTCCGCCTTAGCAGGAGATTATGTCCACTTGAATATTACACTATATGTGTTTGGGCCTTACGGCCCAACATGGATTAGAAGAGTTGTAATGGGATGGCTATCTAAGCGGGAGGAGGTCCCTTTTATAAGTAAGGGAGCCTCCCCTCTTACACTTGTTTTTCAATGTGGGACTCAAAGTCCCTTTTTCTAGTCTACAAAGGCTAATTGTGAGGCATCTTGGAAGGTGAGTTCCCGGCGAGATCTTGGCCGTCTCCTACCACCACGGGGTGGCTTGGATGTCGGGCTATGGGATTCATGTAGCGATCGGGTCCCACCATGGCTTGTGGTCCCACAACAAGGGTGTTACTTATGCTTGGTGATATAGCAAATCCTCTATAATAATGGAGGGATGTACATGGTGTGATCTCTTGCGTCACCGAGTCAATACTTAGTATTGTAGACTAAGCAGAGCAATCACCAGGAAGTAGGAGAAAACACAGGTTTTGCTAAAGCATGACTTTAGCTTCGCTGGGTTGCGAGGGCGTTACCCTTACTTCGCTGGTTTCAACTAGGTTGAAGATAGGTTGCTCCGGACAGACTTTGATAATCTGTATGATTAGTTGATTGAAGAGTTGTGTGTTCTATATCGTCTTTAGCCTCAATGTATAGGCTACTCGCTGCATATTCTCCTTCTTAATAAGAATGAAATACTATATTTTGGGTCACAGTTATTGACCTTGAATCAAATCAAAACACTTATTAGTTTTGATAAATATTGTAGGCAATAATTAATGTTATTTACCTCTGTGACGTAGCTAGAATATAGGCAAGATTAATTGCCTCTTGGATGCGAACTGTTGGATATGCATGTCTTAATTGCATATATATCTTCGCGAGGACTCTATAGCTCAGTGGCATATGCAATCAGGAAGGATAAGATTACACACACACACACCTTTTAAAGGTGATTGTATGTTCCTTGAATTGTTCCACGTCCACTTTAATTCCTTGATTGCAATATATGTGAATCCTTGATTCCTTGCATGGCTCTTGTCCATGATCCCTTCCTTAATTGGTCTACCGTAGGACTTAATTGCATGGGAAACTTAATTGACCATTTGCATGTATATTGGTATAGAAGGACAATGAGGCTAGGGATAATTGTATCCTTCCTTAATTGCTCAACTCCAATATATGATGATATTGCTGATAACGTGGCTGCACGTCAAAATCTCCCTCCCTTGCACAATCTTTGCAAGCAAACCAACTCTTTGATTATCAAATATTTGATAATTAATAGTAAATCAGGAGTATCCAGATTTGCTTCAAGATTACTTGATCTCTAAGTAGGCTTTATCTAACCACTAAATAATATATTTCGAGCTTATCGAAAATATATAGCTTCGGTCACGTATATTGACCCGGTTTTCTTCCGAGACCCCTTATCCGGAAAAAATATTAATTTTTGGTTCAAACATGCATGTTCATCGAAGGAAAAAAAGTTTAAGAAATTATGACCCTTTGGAGAAATTCAAAAAATCAAACCTTCAAGAATGGCTAGTATATAAGGGAACTGCTACACAGGAACAATTGAAGAAGGAAGAATAAGAATTGGATTATGAGAGTACCAGATTCACTCCACTATACTTGACAAGAGATCCCAGGGATGAAATAAGTTGAAAATGATGAAAGGACAAGATATATTGAATGGATAGAAGAGTGTCATTTTGAAGAAATTGTGAGGGCATTGTTAGTCTTGAGAAAGTGTCATTAACTCTCTTACGGCTCCGCATGTTATATAATTACTCAGTATTTCAAAAGCAGCCCAGAGGTTGCTTTTAAAAAACCACGTTTAAAAAGTCATTGTGTCCTTAATAAGCACTTTTATTTCCTTACCAAACACCTTAACAGATCAAAACAGTAATAATAAGTGATTTTATTGGAGGAAACGCACAGCCAAATTAAACTAGGCCTTAATAATACTTGATTCTAGAATCTTTCAATAAATGTCTCACAATGTCTTTTCAATGCTATTTCCGTAACCACATATCATAAAAGTAGTATTCTCGCAATTTACATTCACTAATTAATGAGCATTCAACTTCAGAGAACATGTAGAGGGATTAGTTGATCAGTCGGGTCCTAATTTAAGTCGAGCATCATAACTATATAAACACATATAGTGAAATCAATTTATACTTCTGCATAATACTATATATGGGATCACAAATACTTTACTTACCTTATTCATGTTACTTTGACTATTTGCTACTTCCAACAATAATTCAATGCACGTACTCTAGTTTATTGACTGCTAACAAGTCATTAAAGAACGCATAAAGAGAACATCTGTCAAGGTCAATGTCGGTTTGAGTCGGACAGTTCTTTACTTAGTGAAAGTAACAAGAGTATATGTGTTCGACTTGACTTTAAGGAGATGTTTTTTTTTTTTTTTGTTATCCTTACAGTCTCTGGAATGAGTTGTAAAATAATAGTTGACCCGCAAGTATTGATGATGATATATATATATATATATATATATATATATATAGATCCAATCCAGAGCGGAGCTCCGCTTTGAAATTAACGTGTGAAGTTCGAGTTTTCGGTCACTTTTCGGTCGCATATCCACATCTCGACCGTTCAGTTTTTAGGTACTACTGTATAGATCATCTCTGCAAATTTTCATCCAAATTGATGATCGTTAAGGTATCTAACTCGCTTAAACCAATGGACGGACTGAATCTGTCAACCTGAACCGTACTAGCTTTAAGGCACTTATCAATGCCTTAACGATCATCATTTTGGCTGAAAATTTGCAGAGCCGATCTATACACTAGTACCTAAAAACTGAACGGTCGAGATGTGGATATACGACCGAAAAGTGACCGAAAACTCGAACTTCACACGTTAATTTTCAAAGCGGAGCTCCGCTCTGGATAGGATCTGTATATATATAAATGAAAACGTTGGACTTAAACAAAGAAGTATGCGTCAAAAAATTGGTTGGATATGAAGTTTTTTGCCTTAAGAGACTCATAAATAATGTGTCTTAACCTTATCTTACAGATTCTAGAGTTGGCTCTTCTATAAAGTTTCTTACACTCTTTCTATTTGCAACGACTAATGAGAAAAATGGTACTTTAGTCATTTTTAGACGCTTTATAAAAAACTAGTAAGGATTCTCTCGGCCATTGCTTGAAAGGGCAAAGAATAGAAGTTCTTCAAAAATGGTAAAGGAGTTGGAGCTACGTACTTGCACTATCTGTGGAAAGGTCTTGGTGTCCAGAGTAAATTATAGTCGAACCCTAGAACTAGCCCAAAAAATATAAAATGAGACTTCCCACTCAAGATTTTTCTCGTTCTATTGTATGTTATTTGATTTTTTTTTTTTTTTAAAGTTCAAAATTTTATCAAACAAAGTAATATTTGATCAACAGCATCAAAGATGATTCTCAAAAAAAGCATAGGTGGATATCGGTTTGAAAAGTTGAACACAAAGGATTTAAATAAGAAATATGAACTTATGGAAAATGACTATGTTAAGGACAATTTGATATAGAAAAGGATGCCGGAACAAATGATGTATCGTGCCGAAATTGAGATTCTCCTCTTACAACTTCAAATATTTGTCAAAGATTTATCTTCCAAAAAAAAATTGCAGAATAAGGATTGGATTGGATAGAATATGTCCTAACAATGTTGTTAAATCCCTAATTTATGGTTACGAGTGTTTTTTTTTTTTTTTCTTTTTGCACAAAAGACAAAAGAAGATGCAGTTATTTGGAAAAGATTTCGAAACACAATAAAATATATCAATATTGAAAACAAAGTAAAAGGCAAGGAATACTATGAGAGTGTTTACAATGATTATAAACATGAATACACAATAGAGGCAAAGTCATTACTATAAGAATGTACTTCAGCATCTGAACAATTGCATCGATAAAAAGGTAGCTACATTTACACAGTTAGGTTTAACTCAGTCTTATTTCTTTTGAGGAAAGTTTACCTTACTCATTGTTGTGATAACCAGAATAGAGAAAGGGAAAAGGCTGCAAATGAGGCAAGGAAAAAGGCTACCGCAGCGGCTGAAGCTAACGCTAAAGAAAACAAAGCTGATATTCAAGCTGCAATTGAAGCAATTCCTATACATGGGCTGCTACATGGCTTCTGTCTTCTTTTTTGTCTATGGTTACGACTTACGCGTGTTAGAGGAAATAAAATAGAGTACATTGAAATTTATCAATGTTAGTTTTTTTTTAATTCTTTTGAGCCAACGTATAAATCTACGTGTTATATAGACTTATGCTTAGTAATTCAACATATTATTGTTTTATCCAACGTTCTAATATATTTACTTTGGATGAACGTGATAACCAATATTCGTTCCACAACTCCTATATTGTTCAGGAGTGTTGATGAATGATGTCACTTGCTTGAAAATGCATGCATAAATAAAAACACACTTCCATTATCCGATCGAATTTGTTGCACCTTTTGATGATGTGTTTCAGTGAAGGCAAAACAAGATTTCAAAAGATTTTGAGTTTTAGATTTGACATGCATATGATAAAATGAGGTACATCTACTAAAGTCATCCACCATATTCAAAAAATACCTTGCACCGGAATGAGATGCAATTTTGTGAGGACCCCAAATATCACAATAAAGAAGAGCAAATGATTTTGTTGTGGAAATAGTACTCAAATTGAATGATAAACGTGCTTTGTTTGGCTAATAGACAGACATCACATACTTTATCTAGACTAATATAAACATCATGAATTGTTTTAGATAACAATTGCAAACAATTTAGAGAAGAATGGCCAAGACGTTGATACCACAAGGTGGAAGAAATGACTACACGATTGGCAAAAGGAATATGTGAAAGTTTAGTGACAAAATTTAGATTGAGGTAATAGAGATTGTTATGCTTCATAGCCAAGCCAATATCTTCGGCGTAACCAAGTTCTGCATCAGATAAATGCCAGGAAAAAAGTGATGAAACATTTGAGAGATTTAGTAAGCCTGCTTACTGAGATAAGATTAACCTCAAAACTTGAAGCACAAAGAACATCATTTAAACGTAGATTAGAATTGAAAATTCTCAATTGAATGAAAGGGAGTAAGTTCACCATTACGTAATTTCACAGGAGGAAGCAAAGATGTTGCCGTGTAGGAATATAATTTGATAAAGAATTAGAAATGGATGTAATGATCTGTTGCCCTGCTGTTTATGATCCAACGATTAAGAAAAGAAGAGGAATGTGGTAGACATATACTTTTTGCTTGAGACGGAAAAACATCCTTACTTTTGACCAATGCCATAATTTGTAAGTATTGTTGAAAAGGAATCGTTTGAAATTTATGAAGTGGAATGAAAGCCACTTGATAAATAAAATGAGAAGTTTAAATTAAGCTTCTCAAAGAGATTCTAACACTAGTTGAAAAATTTTGAGCTAAAATCATTTTACCACCCTGAACTTTATACCTAAAATCATTTGTGCCCCTAACCTTCTAATATGATCGCTTATGCCATTGTACTCTTCAACATGATTGATTATAATCAATCCTTAACTGACCATCAATTTCTTCATATAGTGTTGCTCACTCAAACTAGATTTTGGCCTTCAATCATGCAAGAAATACATCATTTACATGTCCAAAGCTAAAAATTGATCATAAGTGGAATCATCACCAATTTATGAAGAAATTGATGAATTAGTTCACTAGTAGCTTTGATTGATCATATTGGAGAGTATAAGGGCATATATGATCAAATTAGTACTTTGGGGACACAAATGATTTTAGGTGTAAAATTCAGGGTGGTAAAATGATTTTAGGGACAAATTTTAGTTTACCACCCTGTGGTTTGCACTCAACATCATGTTAGTCCCTCCCCTATCAATTTCATCATCAACACCCCCATGCTCTCAATTGCGATCAACCATGTCCAAAATATACTGAGCCATCCAAATGAAACATTAAGTGATGATGTGGCAGTGACAAACTGATCGCGTGGGCCCACTTGAAGGTCTAAAATGGACATTTCACTCCACGAGCTGAACCAACGAACCGAGCTGAGATTTCACAGCATTCACACTATGACTCCTCCACAAGCAGAACCAAACAAGCCAGATGAGCTTTGACCACATTCTTAGTTTGTCACGCCCCCAAATCCAAGGCCAATATTGTACTGAAATATGGCTCGTGAATTTGTGACGTGAGTCAAAACGAATAAAATTTTCTTCTTGAATAAGTCAATAGAAAGTAAAAGAAATTATATACATGTCTGAATAGTACTTTTATTAGGAATTGAAATTATTATTTTTACAATACTGAAGTTGAACAAAATATTTCTCTTGAGATAGTAATAGAAAAACATTCTTTTATCTAGTAGGTTCATCCCGTTTCCCCAAGCATCTACTCAATACCTGAAAACAAGAAGGTGTAGCATCATGAGCAACACAAGCCCAGTAAGTACACAACTTACATTCTTATATTAATGTGTCTAATAAGAAATCAAATATGGACAACCAATTCAAAATGTACCAAGAACCATTTATATGTTCATACGAATTCTTAAATATGTATATGTATACACACAATACACACACACATATATACAAATATATTCATCCGTGTGAATGGTTTATGAGACTGGTAATAAATCACATAATCACATCTCCTTATTGAACCAACAATTATTGCAGCATTAATATGAAATAACCTCAAAGCAATGCATGCTCGATTCTCTTTTCACTTAGCACCATAACATATTGATAATATATCGCAAATAGATATTTGATCAAAATAATATAAGTACACTTCTCTTCATAGTGAATTTTCGGATTAACTGGTAACAATTCATAAATACAAGTGCTAGGGTCCAACGTACTATACCCAAAGCACAAGTAAGCCAGGTTGACTGGTAACAAATCACAAATCCACGTACTAGGGTCCAACGTACTATACCCAAAGTACGGGAAAGCCGCAGCATACTAGGGTCCAACGTACTATACCCAAGTATGTATACTCAAAGTAAGCACCCTTCCTAAGAGTATAATAGTGCACTATCTGTAGGGACTAGGGCCCAAGGCTAACTTCCACATAACACCAAAACACGTTTACCAGTAATTCACTTAAGCACGGGGTAGTACTAATCACCCGGCTTCACAACTGTACTTCTCAAACATAATCAAATTCACAACATACAATCTTTATGAATTATAGATCATAATATATGTATATGTACTCACACATATAGATACATATACTTAGGAATAATCTCATATGAAAACATGTGTAACATAATTGTATATCACAGATAAGTAAATTCACTAGCAAACAACATAATTAAAAAGAAGCTTATACATAATTGAAATCAAGTAAAATAGGTAATAATAAAGCACAAGTATTAAATAAGTAACTATAAACAATTTAACAAAATTATATTATAGTTAGTATTTCAGTCCTTATGTCCAAATCCATTGAAGTTCATCAACCGTATTCATGTTTCTCCGATTAGAGTCATCAAATTTCAAAATATGTTATATTGTCCATCACAAGTCCGAATTAGTCAAATGAGTACACCATTTCAAAGGGTTTTTCACAAGGAATTCAATGGAATAAGTCATGTAGTCCAGATCAGAGGGATATAGTCCAGAAATGGTGAAGAACCATAACAGTGCAGAAACCGATATTTTTGTTACTGACCTTTGATTTCTTAGTCTTTACGTACAGTGTAAAATTACCAATACCTCTCAAACTCTCCAGATCACAAGTAGAGGTCCTAATCTTCAAATTGATATAAAGTTTGTAGAAAACGGATAAGAAATGAGGGAGATATGAATTTTTGAAGTTGTGATGGCTGTATGAGATTTCCAGCGAGTTTAAAAGTTGAAAACTTTGATTAGCCATAACTTCTTCATTTCTTAACCTTTTTGAGTGATTCAAAAGCCTAAATTAAAGAACTTTTGATGAGGAATTTAATACTGTAATTAGTTTTGACAAAACAGAATTTGTTATATACGAAAATACGGGTTTGCAGCAAAGCAGATCCTTTTCCATTTTATCATTGATTATGCAATTTGATAAATCTTAAAGACAAAAGAATATAGAAATGTAATCATGTACTTACTTAAGAAACTCAGAAGGTGAGGTGAAGATTTTGGACTTGAAATCAAGCTTGGACTTCTTTGACAAAAAGGGAATTTCTTAAGAGAAAAAGAGTGAAGGATTTGTGTGAGAATCTTGAGTTTTCTCTTCAACTAAGGAGGCTTCAAATCAGTTTTGCACTTGATTGTTAAGCTTGTAGGAAAATATGATAGAGATCATGTGTTTATACAGGCTAGAAATAAGCATAAAATAAGTAAGTGACTTAATATTGTAAGGTGAGTGATTAATCACTATTTAGGTTAAATGATTAAAGGAAAAGATAAAATAAAAAAAATAATAATAAAAGAAAGAAAGCATAAATCAGCTTGCTAATTATATATATATATATATATATATATATAGATATATATATATATATATATATATGTATGTATGTATGTACACACACATCCATATGCACATTTACCCAATTAATAAGTAAAGAACTTTAGTGCTTTCTTAAGGTAAAAATAGCAATAATTAGTACTAAAATGACATGCATCACAAAAATAATATAGATAATAGTATTGAGCTCAATGATAAATATCGAGTGTACACAAGAAATACGAACTAAGGTATTTTGATAAGTTTACTAGAAGTCTAGTATTAAAAAAATTACATATCTTCTCAGTGCGGTATGTGATGATATTGATTTCTAAAAAGAAAATACTCAAAACAAAGTAAGACTTTTCGAATATAACTAATAATATAGTGTTCTATAGTTGACACTAATTTTCGGGTTATTACAGTCTACCAACCTTAAAAGAAAATTCGTCCTCGAATTTTACATAGGTTTCTCAAACAAAAGAAATCACCAAAAGTATTTGTATATTTTCATTCCCCTTGAATGAAAAGTGAAGTCCACCTGGTGAGCAAAACTTCCCCTTAAACCAATATTGTTTGGTGTGCAAACTCTTTCTCTAAATAGAAGTCAAGTGTCATTACCAAGGTATCTATCTTTCAAGGATACATGGTTTGTGAGTTCTCACCTTAAGCTCAAATTATTGGTTAGGCTATATACTTAAATCTTGAATGATCTACCCATAGTAGTCGAGAAGCTAAACTTCCATCTTTTTAATATTCTAAGAGGTTGAAAATTTCGTTAGCCTAAAGCATTAGGTCAAGATGTTGCAATGTAGCTAGCTAGGTTTTGGATTCTGCATATCAACCAAACAAGTTCTCTCCTCCTTGCTGACACTGTGGCAACACCATAAATGGGTTTATCTCTCTTCATCAATGTTGTTCAAATCTATCTCAAATAAAAGTTTCATCAAGTAGTTCCAACTGAAAACACTCAACTGAACAAATCTTATATCTAAGAACTTTTCACCAAGCGTATTGTATCTATTGGTTCGATTCCTTAGGTTGTAGAGAATACTAATCGACCTATAAGTAATGGGTAAATACTAAGCTTATCTTCATGGTGGTAGTATACAAGTGCGAGGGTACTAGAAATACTGAACTTTCGGGACCACAATATTGGAATGATTGAGACCTAAAATATATTCATCAATAATCTGGACAAGGTAATTAACCGTATGCAAGGCATTGCAAAAATTCTAGTGACAAGCATGTCGATACTTAACTTATTTATGGTTCTAACTCTCTTACTCTCAACTGTGTAGGAAACTTTCGAAAATAAGGATTCTTCCAAAATTGTACGTTAAACATCTTAATTCAAGAAACTTAGGGTAGCCTAGAACAACATGATCATGAATTTCCAAATCATTCCTAGCTTAGATTATGTCGTATTATGTCACACTAAACTTATACGGGCTATGGAAAGTTACACCTCGAACAAGTTTATGGAGAATAGCTCACATACTACTAGGGCTAGAATTTTTTTTTTTTTTTTTTTTTTTTGAACTTCAAAAGGGAATTAATTATTGTTAAAACCTATTCTTAATAATCCAAATAAAATCATGATTCTAAACTTTCAACAAGAGCTAGAGTTTCAAGTCACCTTTCACCTTTCATATCAGTATCCTTCAACACTTGAGAATAAATTTGAGTGGAAGGAAATCTTGCGCGTCCAATTGTTTGAGTAATAGTCATTTACCATAATCGACCAATGTTTAAAGATCTTCCCAAATGCACTAGGACCAATATTGCTATAAACTAATCTTATTCACCAATATTTTCACTAAATACTCCTCAAAATTTCTTCTATCTGTAGCCTACTCAGCAATTATTTCAACCAATAATTCTAGAGCATTCTAGGAACCACTTAATCTACTATAATAATGAACCCCATTTTCTTTCTCTCACCAGACTACTCTAAAGATCCGAATTTTCCTAAAATAAGTTTAACTTCCAAATAAAAGGATCTCTTCAATATCAATTTACCATAAGGATATCAAGCTAGCCCTGTTTCTAGATCCTGGTTAAGCAATTCAACAACTACCTTATATGCTAAGCTCTTTTAGAGAAATTTGGGTGTCTTGCGAACGCTTAACAATTCTTCTAAGACTTTAGTACTCATACTTCCATAATAATCACGAGTACATCTAAACGAATCATTTTACTCTACTCATACTAAAGTATATAACTTCCACTCACTGTATACCTAATGTTATCCAAAACAACTTAGTCTCAAAAACTTGTGTCACAAAATCATATGCCAATTACCATATTGACTAAAGCGTATACATGTCATTATCACTGCTTGATCAATACAAAAATTTGAGGGAATGGTTTGGGAGAAGAAGAAATTCAAACAAAGGATCGATCAAAGCAACTAGCCATATTGACTATAATAGTTTGATTAATAGAAGAACATTAGACAAATAATTCTTGATAATTACTCTCTTCTTTTCAATGAAACAAAACCCAAACAAATCACCATGTCATCTTCTAACTTGATAAAGTCAGTATATAAAATATAACTGCAATCAAAGAATAGGGATGCATAATACTCATCGAAGCTTTCGATAGCCTAAAATGCATGTATATGCTTACATATATAGTACCCACCCCGTTTATATATTTTCATTTATAGAAACCAAAACTTAAAAGGAGCTTTAGCTCTGATACCAATCTGTCACGCCCCCAAATCCAAGGCCAATATTGTACTGAAATATGGCTCGTGAATTTGTGACGTGAGTCAAAACGAATAAAATTTTCTTCTTGAATAAGTCAATAGAAAGTAAAAGAAATTATATACATGTCTGAATAGTACTTTTATTAGGAATTGAAATTATTATTTTTACAATACTGAAGTTGAACAAAATATTTCTCTTGAGATAGTAATAGAAAAACATTCTTTTATCTAGTAGGTTCATCCCGTTTCCCCAAGCATCTACTCAATACCTGAAAACAAGAAGGTGTAGCATCATGAGCAACACAAGCCCAGTAAGTACACAACTTACATTCTTATATTAATGTGTCTAATAAGAAATCAAATATGGACAACCAATTCAAAATGTACCAAGAACCATTTATATGTTCATACGAATTCTTAAATATGTATATGTATACACACAATACACACACATATATACAAATATATTCATCCGTGTGAATGGTTTATGAGACTGGTAATAAATCACATAATCACATCTCCTTATTGAACCAACAATTATTGCAGCATTAATATGAAATAACCTCAAAGCAATGCATGCTCGATTCTCTTTTCACTTAGCACCATAACATATTGATAATATATCGCAAATAGATATTTGATCAAAATAATATAAGTACACTTCTCTTCATAGTGAATTTTCGGATTAACTGGTAACAATTCATAAATACAAGTGCTAGGGTCCAACGTACTATACCCAAAGCACAAGTAAGCCAGGTTGACTGGTAACAAATCACAAATCCACGTACTAGGGTCCAACGTACTATACCCAAAGTACGGGAAAGCCGCAGCATACTAGGGTCCAACGTACTATACCCAAGTATGTATACTCAAAGTAAGCACCCTTCCTAAGAGTATAATAGTGCACTATCTGTAGGGACTAGGACCCAAGGCTAACTTCCACATAACACCAAAACACGTTTACCAGTAATTCACTTAAGCACGGGATAGTACTAATCACCCGGCTTCACAACTGTACTTCTCAAACATAATCAAATTCACAACATACAATCTTTATGAATTATAGATCATAATATATGTATATGTACTCACACATATAGATACATATACTTAGGAATAATCTCATATGAAAACATGTGTAACATAATTGTATATCACAGATAAGTAAATTCGCTAGCAAACAACATAATTAAAAAGAAGCTTATACATAATTGAAATCAAGTAAAATAGGTAATAATAAAGCACAAGTATTAAATAAGTAACTATAAACAATTTAACAAAATTATATTATAGTTAGTATTTCAGTCCTTATGTCCAAATCCATTGAAGTTCATCAACCGTATTCATGTTTCTCCGATTAGAGTCATCAAACTTCAAAATATGTTATATTGTCCATCACAAGTCCGAATTAGTCAAATGAGTACACCATTTCAAAGGGTTTTTCACAAGGAATTCAATGGAATAAGTCATGTAGTCCAGATCAGAGGGATATAGTCCAGAAATGGTGAAGAACCATAACAGTGCAGAAACCGATATTTTTGTTACTGACCTTTGATTTCTTAGTCTTTACGTACAGTGTAAAATTACCAATACCTCTCAAACTCTCCAGATCACAAGTAGAGGTCCTAATCTTCAAATTGATATAAAGTTTGTAGAAAACGGATAAGAAATGAGGGAGATATGAATTTTTGAAGTTGTGATGGCTGTATGAGATTTCCAGCGAGTTTAAAAGTTGAAAACTTTGATTAGCCATAACTTCTTCATTTCTTAACCTTTTTGAGTGATTCAAAAGCCTAAATTAAAGAACTTTTGATGAGGAATTTAATACTGTAATTAGTTTTGACAAAACAGAATTTGTTATATACGAAAATACGGGTTTGCAGCAAAGCAGATCCTTTTCCATTTTATCATTGATTATGCAATTTGATAAATCTTAAAGACAAAAGAATATAGAAATGTAATCATGTACTTACTTAAGAAACTCAGAAGGTGAGGTGAAGATTTTGGACTTGAAATCAAGCTTGGACTTCTTTGACAAAAAGGGAATTTCTTAAGAGAAAAAGAGTGAAGGATTTGTGTGAGAATCTTGAGTTTTCTCTTCAACTAAGGAGGCTTCAAATCAGTTTTGCACTTGATTGTTAAGCTTGTAGGAAAATATGATAGAGATCATGTGTTTATACAGGCTAGAAATAAGCATAAAATAAGTAAGTGACTTAATATTGTAAGGTGAGTGATTAATCACTATTTAGGTTAAATGATTAAAGGAAAAGATAAAATAAAAAAAATAATAATAAAAGAAAGAAAGCATAAATCAGCTTGCTAATTATATATATATATATATATATATATATATATATATAGATATATATATATATATATATATATGTATGTATGTATGTACACACACATCCATATGCACATTTACCCAATTAATAAGTAAAGAACTTTAGTGCTTTCTTAAGGTAAAAATAGCAATAATTAGTACTAAAATGACATGCATCACAAAAATAATATAGATAATAGTATTGAGCTCAATGATAAATATCGAGTGTACACAAGAAATACGAACTAAGGTATTTTGATAAGTTTACTAGAAGTCTAGTATTAAAAAAATTACATATCTTCTCAGTGCGGTATGTGATGATATTGATTTCTAAAAAGAAAATACTCAAAACAAAGTAAGACTTTTCGAATATAACTAATAATATAGTGTTCTATAGTTGACACTAATTTTCGGGTTATTACATAGTTAATCTCTGTAAACTCCTCACAGATCATTCTTTCCCAATTTCACTTCCACACTCCAAAACCCTAATCAACTGCTCAATAACTCTGGCTCTGATCAAAACCCCTTTATATGATCCGAACCCAGAAATCAAAGACATAATCTTTGCAAACTCATCTTGGATAACCACCTCATTCGAATCAAGAAAACCAATCAATAAACCCATAAGATTAGTGCGCTCCACAATGACCTTTACATACCTGTCATCCTCCACAACCGACTCATACAAGTTCTGTAAAGTTTGGCACTTCATCTCTGTGTCCCCAATCTTCATTCTTTTCATCAAGTCCCTTAGATAAAACCTCATGTCGTCTCTATGAGCTTTGTTTTCGGGTTTCAGAACCATGATGGCGAAGCAGTGAGTCAGCACGGCGACGTTGTAGATTTTCCAGAAGCTTCCAACATGGAGATCGAGCTTGTCCAGGTCGCTCTGCATCAGAAGCTTGCCTTGTATGACAAATCAACGCACTAGCAACCGACGCTGAAGAGCACAGCCACGATGTTCGAGTTCGAATTTGACTTCATAGGATTTTGAGGCGTCGGGCTCTGGATCTCGGGTGAGGATTTGAGCTCCAATTTCAAGGCTTTTCAAGGAATTTGAGGGGTTGGATTTTCAACTTTGTTGCTGGGATTAGGCAAGATGGCTTCAAATCCTCCTCCATTTCAAGTGGAGGATACAAATGAGGATTTCTTTGATAAGTTGGCGGAAGATGAATTGGAACCGCTGGTGGTGGAACCTAATTTGAATGATTGAAGTGATTCCGACAACACCAAGGCGTTTCCCAATCTGAGTGTTGGTGATTCTGCAGATTCAGGTGCTGAAAAGAATGAGGAGTAGGGCGGTGAGGATTTGGATGTCGGAGGCGAAGGTTTACCCTCTAAAATGGAGTGAAATGTCTATTTTAGCCCTTCAAGTGGGCCATGTGATCAATTTGTCGCTGCCACATCATCACTTCACGTCTCATTTGGATGGCTCAGCAAATTTTGGACACGGTTGATCGAAATTGAGAGTACGGGGGTGTTGCTGATGAAATTAAAAGGGGAGGGACTAACATGATGTTGAATGTAAAGCACAGGGTAGTAAACTGAAATTTGTCTTTAAAAGATATATAGAAAATTAGTCTACCTTTTATGTATGGACTATGGAGTAATCTAGATCATTAGTATTAACATAAAATTATTTAGAACGGGTGACAAAATGTGGAAGGAAACAATTATCATTTACACCTAAATCTTTCCATAACATGGCAAAGTCTTAACATATATGAATTTGCAAGATGTTTTAGTTATGTAAATGAATTTCTGTAGTTCTACGATTAGTGACCATGGCTCTGTTAGCAACCCTAATACCGCCACAAGCAAGGGCGTAGACACACTAGGGCCAGAAGGGTCAAATACTTCTCCATAATATTGTATTTTAATGTGTTGTTTGACCCTTCTGACAAAAAAGACAAAAAAATGGTTGAACAGTTTTAACTCTCTTACCAATTATCCACAGCTTGGACAATTGCACAGCTCCGCCATTCTTTTAATTTCTTACTATATTTTATTCATTTTTCTTTTTTTGGCAAAATACTATATTTTATTCATTGATCAGTTAATCAATGATTATCCTGTATATGTTTAGATTTTTTTTACTTGTTTTTTCTTTCTCCTAGTCATCTTTCTACGCTTGTATCTATATATGACCAAAGAGTTCATCTTGTCTTTTACTAGAGATTAAGCTTTTGTTTGTAACTTATTAATAACTTCAATTCAAAAAAAAAAGAAATCCTTTTTTTTTTTTGATTGAATGGTAATTCCATTGATAATAGCGCATGCCAAGAAGGCCATTACATACTCACCCGCTGACACATAACAGTGGCCAGATCAAGGTTTCGTGGAGGAGCCACAGTAGTACATAGGATAGACCAACTATATTCGAACTAATCGCTCACTTTAAAAGCGAGCCTAAAAGCTATGGAAACATAGCGAATAGACAAGCCAAACTACACTCGTTAGGTTTCTAATACAAGAAACTTATTGTAATTAGACAAAAGCTAAAAATATAGGTTTGGGCCAAGAGCCTAAACCCCAGCCCAAAATAGCAATGGACTAGGGCAAAACCCTAGCCCAACAGTTAGCGGCCCAATAGGAAGTCCACCAAGAAAAACTTGCTCCAGGCCCATCACTCAGGTTCGGGCCAGTCCACCTTGCCTCCCACCATCCCTTCGGACCTCCACCGACCGGACCTCGCTCCGGCTGACCCACAGCGCCCGACCCGCGTCGCCCGACCCGCCTTGCCTCCAAGCCAACGCCGCCACGAGATGCATCCAGCACAGAAACCCAACGCTGTTCCAGGCCCGTGATCGTACCCCGCCGTCGAATCAAAATCCAGCGCACCGGCGATCCGAGAACCCAGCAGCGAGGAACGACGACCGGATCCGTAAAGCCCCGAACACCCCATCGAACAAACCCAGCCGAACTGTTGACAAAACCCGAGCAAATTCCCTCCGACAATCCCATGAGCATTTAGATCTCCCGTCCGGCAGCAAACCCATGGTGGCGGTGTGGCTGGAGACCACCCCGGCGACCGGGCGCCGCCGGACGAGAATATTTTCAAGGTTCTGAAGCCTCCTTAGGGTTTACTGAGAGAGAATAAGCGAGGGTGATTTTTCTCACCTTGTTTCATGTAAATCCTTTAATTCTCTGTATAGTTCAGAAATTTTTACAAATTAATAAATTTAATTTATTCTACCATAAAAATTATAAAAGGTGATTTGCCAAACCGAACGTGAGATGTGTGGATGAATGACAGCTGATTATATATATTGAGAAAGATATGTTTGATTGTATTGATAATAAAACCCCATTAATATATACCAAAATAAGAGCAATCGTTGTGAACAATTATAATTGGTTTGAAGGAATCTATTATATTTGAGTATTGTAATGATTTATGATTTTTCTTTTATTAGAAGAATGTTATATATAAACTAATATATGCAATTTTATGTTATTTGATGAAATTTTATTTTTGTTTAATCATTGTTATCTGAATTTTGACCCTCCTAGTTCATGTTTCTGGCTACGCCACTGCACAAGTCCCCAATATTGGAAGCACATTCATCTTTCTCCTGCAGGCAGAGCAGTCCTTATCAAATCAGTGCTATTTCTGACTATCCAATGGCAACCTTTCTCTTTACTGATGGTTTTTGTGAGGAACTTAACTCAGAAATCTCAAAAATTTTGGTGGGCCTCCAATGGTAATGCTAGGGCTTCATGCTGTGAGAAAGAAACCATATATTCAATCTTTCCGTACTTCATCCATGCCTAGTTAATTTTTTCTTAAAAAGGAAGGAAAAAAAAAAAGACTGATTTTCTACCATTTCAATGTTAGGGAAGCCCCTCTGACAAGCTTCAGCTTTGCATAACCCATGCATAGTTGATTCTCTGCTGTGGAAGTACATTCGGAAGATACCTGCCTCTTCACAAGTCAATTTCTCTAAACTATACCTACTTTGTCTAACTTGTTATTCAAGAAAATAAATAACAAAGTTTTAGGGCCGGGTATACTTAGATATTTGCTATACTTAGATATTTGCTGGGTTTAAATAGTTCGACCATTTTGATGCTCTAAGCTTGCTTGCGTTGCAAGGCAATGATCAAATTGTTTGTATTCCAACTGGTTGTCATGATATGGGTGCTGATAAAGTAATTTGGTGCGCACATCTAGTAAGTTTACTGTCAATAATGCTTATTAGAGTTTTTTCAACTATAACACTAGTTCTGATTCGAAGTGGAAGCATCTTTGGAAGCTGCTCATTCACCAAAGCATAAATGCTTCACATAATTGCTTTGTCGTGGAAGATTTCTTACTAATGAGCATAGATGGAAAAGGAAATTAACTTCTGATCTTGGTTGACATTTCTGTGACTGCATTCCTGAAGCAAGGATTTGGACGAAGCGTATACATTTGTAAAGCGATTTTGGCTAATATTACAGAGACGTTTTCTTTTATAGAAAAGAACCTCAATGAGGGCAATGAGGGATGCAAATAGTACATCAATTAAGAAACAGCAGAAGCAAGGATTCACCAAATGGTGCAAAGATGTAAAAATAAAAAAAACACAATAAATCTAAAACATATGAAGGTATTCCGGGAAATAACTCAATAATATACTTCAAAATCATATTTGAGTTGTACAATATTCTTCTCCGAAAATTCCCATGACTACTTCTCTTCAACCATATATCTATATGCTAAAGGCTAACGATTGCAACACCAAGACAAATACAAAAAGCAGAGGAAATTTGTTCTATGACCATAACAAAAAAGGAAAATGTCTTCTCGACTCCCAAACAGCACGATTCCATGCAATAAGAGATGCACCCGTTCTTTATCCTGTTCTTCAAACCAAAAAAAAAAAACAATTAAAACAGTAAAAGTATCAAATCAGTCCTCATGAATAGAAATCGAGTCATCAACCATACACAATCCCTTAATTTGAAATGCAAGAACCAGGACCCAGAAAATATTAGCAGCAGAAGAATCCTCATGTGATTTGAAGAACTAAGACTCATTCACTAGGTAGTTAACATGAGCTTTTCCTCTTGAAGAACATATTACGCAATAAAAGTAATTTGGTTAAAGCTATGAAAGGAATACCAAAACAACTGTGAAGGTTTTATAGGTAGCTTTTGGGGTTTAGTTGAGACACTTAGACCCCCATATGGTTATCCACTTACCCTCTAGTATGAATATTAAATGTACCCTTAATTTTATCTCCTCCCAACCATCTTCTTAATATCAAATCTTATCCTCCTAACTCAAGTTGACATCAATCTCTTCCCTAGAACCCAGTTTTATCCATCACCATCACCACCGAAAGATCTCAGTTTCTTTTTTAACCATATTTCTCCACCCGAACTACTGTAAAGTGCACCACCAACATAAAAGAACCTTCCTCAACCTGACCCTTATACTCACACAAATATGACACACACCTAGGTTTACACACAAGGCTTGTACTTGATTGTTGTTTAGTTCAGACTAATATCGCTGTGGTGGGCACTTGTCCACCATGCTTGTACCTGATTGTGTATTGGCAAGATATAAAGACTACTTTACATATATCATTACAGGGACAGGTCAATGGAACATTTTCTGCAATACTATTCCTTTATAAGCAGGAAGCAGCAAAAAAAAAAAAAAAAAATGGAAGGCCCCCATAAGCATACTGCATCTGCATGCAATCTGTTGTTCATTCTCCAATACATGTATGATAAATGTGAATATCAACACACAGGTTTTTTACCTTAGAAAGCTGCCAACGCATCAATGTAGACCAAGCCGTATCAAGAAGAATTCAACTTTTCAAGGCTTGCTTTAGTCAAATCTAGTTGTTCTGACCAATATCCACAATAAAGAAGGAAAATTGCATCAGTAGAGCTGTTTCAAAGCAAGAGAAAGTCACCTCAAGAGTTGATGGAAAAATTTCTACTCTGTTCAGATGCCGATGCTTTCTGGATTGTTGTACGGAAAAATAAGTTCCCATTCTTCTGATACACTGTCTGTAGTTAAGGAAAAACAAAATTCACATTTCAGTAAAGGAAGAAAGCATTCCATCCACAAGAAAGGATGAGAAAGAAAATTGGGTCTTGAATTTATATAGTAAAGAATGAAAAGTGAGAAACCTAAAAGAAATCTAAAAGGCAGAACAGATTAAAAAAAAATATATATATCAAAAGAGCGAGAGCCTACTCACTTTTGAAAAACTTAGACTAACAATTCAGCAGAAAATGAAATTGTCACACGCAGACCCCGAGACTTAACTGACAAGCTTGATTACATATAACAACATCAAAAGTTTAACTTAACTGAAATAACACATTTAGGAATCCACAGAGATTTAAAAGAAACTGCAATCACCACAACCCATGAAATAGACATTCCACTAAAAAATAATAAATTAGATGCAGAGTCCATAAAGCAAACCCACAAAGAAACTGTTCTTTGAAATATTTTTACATGTAATTCATAAAAATTCCCTTAAATCTTCGTCCTCTTATTATTATTACAAAGTTACTTTTCTTTTTTCTCCAAGCTCTTTCCTACTCTGAAACTTGACTAGGATAATAGCTACCAAGTAAAGCCCATACAAACCAGATTCTGCTTGGGTCTTTCACCCTAGGGACTAGGGACTAAGGAGATAAATCCCTTCTAAATTTATTGCTGGTTCCTAACCAACATATTCAAGTATTCTTCCTTGTCCATTCTTATATTCTTTTCAATAAAAATTCAAAACCTGCAGAATAACAGAAGTGATGCAAAGATAAAACAGTTCATACATAGGAGGCACCTGTAGTGATGACATTATCAGACCAAATAGCTCTCAAAGCCTAGCAGCTAGCGCCTTAGCAATGATATTATAAAGGCTGGTTATCAGACTTATGGGTCTCTAATTCCAAATTTTCAAAGATCTGATCTGCCTTACGCATTAACTATTCTATTTCTGAAAATAAATAATTTCCACAACACCCTTGTCACAGCATTGCTGAAATAATAGCACTGTAAAACTGCCAGGTCCTGGAGACATATCCTTGCAGCAGCAATTTGAAACTGCAAAATTGACCTTATAATCACCTCATTTTTGCCTATACTTGTGCTCCACTCCAATCCTTCAAGACCCCAGCAAGTTCTCTCAGAGCTTGATTACAATCTTGCATAATTAAAGCGATCCAACTTACTCAATTAAGTTTCTCAAATCTCAAAGCGACCCAAATCTCAACTACCTCTTTTAAAATTGAAAAAATTAGAAGTCCTCAACTACTCTAAGTTATTCATTTATCTCTTCCTTCTCCAATTAGTCACTGTATGAAATTTAGAGTTGTTGTCGTACATCACTTCGCCTACCGTAGCTTTTCTCTTTGCCTCCATTAATCTCCTCTATAAACACCAATTAACCAAATCTATTCCTCAAGGAAGCCAGTCTGTCTTCTTCATTCAGGCCCTCCCTCTCTTCCAACACATCCAGCTAATCAGCTGTACATCCGGCTCTTCTTTCTTTCCCCTAGTCTCCCAACCTTTACTCCATTCTGTTAGTTTTCTTTTTAAAATATAAGCTTAACCATCCCACCTTGAAGCTCCCATCATCCCACCACTTATCTTTCACAAAGGAAGCATGCTCCAACCATATATCTCGAATCTAAAGGCCTTAGACCCCATATTACATTAGGCATGTCCAAAGAATTGGATAATGATCAAATGTTACCTTGGAAGAGCAAGCTACCTCACGTTTAAGAATTTGTCTCCCCATTCCTCGACCATAAAATCTATTGAATCTGCAGCAAACTGCTTCTTACCTCATATTAGACAAAATGAACTTGGCATCACAAATATTGGCGCCCTAAATGAAGTTAATAGATTTTCTCAAATTTCGCTTTTGCATTTCACCCATTTATCTTTCGGAAGTAAATCTGACCACATTAAAATTTCCTCCTACACACCAACATGGCTCACAGTCCGCAAACTCCTCCCAAAAGCTACCCTCTAACAGTCTAACTTTATAAGGCCAATAAACACCAGATAACCACCAGTTTTGCACCTATCCGTTCTATTTTAACTGAAAGAGAAAGCACCCACTATGGATTCCACAACAGACATCTACTTTGTAATCCGTAACATCACAATACCACATCGCCTACCACATTCTGATAGAGAAATCGGACCCCGGAATTTGGACCTTCACTACTTGCCCTTTCCTAATGCTCACCAGACCACTTATATTCCAGGCATTCCAGCTAATGATCTTCTTCTCATGTTTTTACTTCAAACCTGTTATCTCTTTTATTCCATCTTCATATGCAAGCCCCTGCTTTAGTGACTCTGAATCAATTGCTCATACTTATACCAACCTCATCAGCAGCACAGAACTCAAATAAACTAAACTAAACTAAACTACGTCTTAACAACTATTCATCAGTGCATATAATAGAGTCCAGATGGTGAAGCAGATTCTGAAACTCTCAAATGCACAAATCAAATCCAAACCTGAAGGAATAGCTACAGTGTCTGCGTAACCAAACTCCCACCACCAACTTCAATTTTTTTTTTTTCTTTTTCCAAAACCAAATAGCCAAAAATTTCTACTCAAACACGATTCATATACTATTCCAACACATTCATAAGATTGGGTTGATGAAACAAATAACAAAAATCATAAATTTTGGATTTTATTTTGAAGAAAAAGAGAGAGAGATACCCGGGACGATGAAAGAGCATTGAGCTCTGCAATTGCAACCTCGTGGCTGCGAATCTGCTTCACGAGATCGAATTTGGGGTCTCCTGCTGCCGTGTTTGCCTTCAACGACGACGGAGGAGGAGGAAGAGGACCGCTTGCCATTTCTTCTCTGTTTTGGGTTTTTGAGAACTTCACCACCCAAAAAAGTAGTACAAAGTACGAATGCAGTATTGTCCCCAATATTTTACCGCTTAAAAAGAAAAAGAAAAAAATGTTTGTAAATATTAATCGCCCAAAGCTAACACAAATAACATGAATAACTAAATTTAAAAGCATAGAAAATATAGTTGACATTGATCATTATATTAAAAAAAGATTAAGTTTGTTTTATAACAAAAACATGAAGTAGATCATGTCCTAGTAACATCACCACCGGTATAGATGTTGTGGAGGATGTCCAAAAAGTTGCTTCCTCCAGTTTTGTTTTTACAAAAAGTGATCTGGCAGTTTAGTCGTTTTTCTCCTTGCTGATGATCTCCATTGATGATGTTGGTGGTTCAGTGTTAGTTTCCCTATCATTGTGAAATAAGGGAAGCATAGTTAAATGTTTAAAACAGTGAATCTTTTCAAACATAAGGAATAAATCTGCTTTTCACAGATGTTGGTCGATGTTCATGCCAGAGTTGGAACTGTGTAAAAGTTGAAGTCGGATTTCACAGATGCTTCCCGAAGAAGGTGGAGACTTCGTGGTTTTGATTATATTCAATCGAAGCTCCCCGAACAAATTACAACTTGAGCATTTTCCCTAACTTTCGATTCTGTTAGTTTTCTTCGTTAGTTGCAAGTTATAGGTTGGTTTTTTGTTTCAGGTGGGCTATGATTTAGGCCCCTCCTACTTTACTATTCTTCTTTCCCTTTTTTAATAAATTATCCTCGCTCCGTCGGGGTTTAACAAAAAAAAAATAATAATAAAATAAAATAAAACTTGAGCATTTTCTGTATATATTAAACTGAAGGGCAAAAACGTTAGTTCATTAAACTGAAGGGCAAAAGAATCATTTCTACCCTGAGTGAACAGTAAAATGAATAGTGCAGGAGCTTTAGTATATAGTAAATTGGTTAGTCAATGAAAGATAAACTCTAACCGCTCAAAGTCGAAGTCTAGCAGCTCTCTGGAGTGCAAAGTAGAGCTCGTCCGGCCGCAGCCCTGCGTCGGCGTCAGCCTATGGCCAGGCTAATTATTTCGCGGCTACCGGACCGGTGGTGATGTTTCCAGGCACTATTTGTGGTTCGATGGGATTGCTGGTCGGGCGTTCGACAGCGGTTGGTCTGTGCGATTCATTCTCACTGGCGGCATGGGCGATGGAGGCACAGGTTCCTAGAGCAATGACGGCGGTTCCCAAGGAAATGGCGGCATTCTGAGGAGCAGCTTGTTGCACTGTGCAATTTTTTTTTGGTCAGGATTAGGTCGGAAGGGTACGCAAGTGCGTTGGCTTGGTGGTGGCGTCGGCAGGAGCAAGCTGGCCGCACTGGAATGGTGGCGACGATGGTCGTGGCAGGTGTTGAGATCGTGTTGCTGATGGTGGGATGAGTTGGGTCGAGTCAGCCTTATTGGGCTTGGCCTTAGGCCGATAATCATCTTCGAGCCATGTTGGGATGTTTCTTTTGTCTATATTACTTTTTGTATTTCCAATAAATCTCTATTAGATTTCTGGTGGATTTTGTCCATATTTAGTGTCTTCGTCTAGTTAGGTGACAAATATGATCAGATCGGTATGTCTTGAGTCTATGCTAATCGGAACTTCTCTAGAAGTTTTTGTATAAGTATTTGACTTTAGCATAGCACAATGGTGTGCTCGGCATCTAGGGTCAGATAGAATAGATTGTCTGGGAGGCGAGATGTTTTTGTTAGCATAGACTACGTACTCTACGCTCATTGCCTAAATAGAGTAGTCTTTCTTGTACTATTCATTGCCCGTGATTCAGGGTCATATTAATGATAAGAATTCTTTAACTCGAAAAAAAAATCACCAAAACTTCTCCATTTTAAAATAGTCCACAATATTTTAAAAATAATGTTAAATCAGGTAATTTTAATATATTTGTCAAAATTTTCATTTTGTTTAAGGAAATCTCTTTTATGTGTTTAGCCCAAACTCTAGGTTACTTGACCTAGTGGTAATAGAGTTAAATTAGAAGGATCTAGATTCCTATTCAATGTACGATTACTTTCCTTGTACAATTGAGATTCTATACATTGTAATCCTCTATATAAAGAGGCCCCTATTATCAATGAGAATACACAGCAATTTCCTCTCAATTTCAGTTTCTCTACAACACGTTATCAGCACGAAGCCCTAACCCTGAAACAAATAGCCAAACCCTGATTCAAGAAGCTAAAAGCCTTGAATCCGAATACAAAACCTTGAAGCCTTTTCTGCCTCCACCTCACACATTGAAGAAATCGATCCCAGGAGTCCAGAACCGGCGGCCCCACCTCAAGAACCGGCCGGAACCCCACCGAACCGGCCACCGGAAGCTCCATACAACTCGCAGCAAATATTCCACCAGTTCACCATCTTCCGGACCTTCAATTTCCACCAAATTTTGGTAGCAGAAGCCAATTGATCTGAAGTTTTAGGAACCGGAAGAAAAGATCCAAAAACCGGCCTTAAAATACGTGAACCGGCCACATGAGCAGCTGCACCTTGAACCGGCAGAAAAGAAAGAAGAAGAAAAGAAAAGAAAAAAAAGGGAAAGGAAAAGAAGCCCAGAACCCCAAGAAGCCCAAGGCAGAGGCCCACTGCCACGTCATCACAGGGACCCACTGACACGTCATCACACCACGTCAGCATCAGGGACCCACTGCCACATCATCATAGGGACCCACTGCCACGTCATCAAACCACGTCAGCATCAGGGACCCACTGCCAAGTCAGCAGCAGGACCCACTGCCACGTCAGCGTCAGTGCCACGTCAGCCCTCCGGTCAACTCCTGGTCAACTACTTTTCCGGCCACTTCCGGCGACTTTTCAGGTCATTAACCGGCGACTTTTTCCGATGACCTGTTTCGAGGTATTTTTTACTAAACGTTCCCGTTTTTTTAGATTTTTTAATTCAATTTCTCTCCTTTTTCGGGGACTTGCAACCTCCCTTCTTCTACCCCCCTTTCTTCATCATAGGGGAGACCAAATTAAGCCGAACTGTGGGGGTTCGTGCACTCTCCAAGCTTAGAGCTTGTTGAGATCTCCAAACTTAGAGTTTGTAGAGAATTTATGATCGACCACTTACGTCATTATTTCGATCTAATCCAATATCTCTTGGAATCGAATTTCTTGGAAGCGACTACGCTCAGAAATTCCTAATTTCTTGGAAGCGATTACGCTCAGAAATTTTATTTGTTTTCGTGGTAGCCTTTTTCGCTCCGAAACTAACCCTAATTTCTTGTTCTCTTTCAGGATGAGTAACCTGAACATATTGGACTTTGCTCCATTGGGAACAACTGGCTCTGAATATCACAAGTGAGTTCGTGATATCCGCCAGCATCTCAAGGCCGATGGAATCTTGGATACGATGCTTGAGCCTAGCCAGGACGTGCTAACTGTTGAGCAAGCTCAAGCTTTAGAAGCAAATAGAGCAGCCTTAGAGGCAAATAAGGCGAAAGCTATCATCCTAATGACTCGTCATATGGATGATTCGCTCCAGTACGAGTGTATGAATGAAGAAGACCCCAGAAGGCTGTGGGTCTCACTCGAAGATAGATTTGGCAACGTCTGTGACTCCCTGCTTCCTGACCTAGAAGTGATATGGCATAGCCTCCGCTTCTGTGATTTCAAGTCAGTTCTTGACTACAACTCGGAAGCACTTCGCATTAAATCCTTAATAGAATTCTGTGGTAAAGAGATCACAAATGCGATGTTGATTGAGAAGACTCTCTCTACTTTCCCCGACTCTGCATTGATGGTTGCTAAGAACTATCGAATCGATGTTACTGCAAGACGTCACAAGGTTTCATGAGCTCATTGGAGCTATGAATGTCGCTGAAAAGTATGACAACATCCTTGTGAAGAACTATAATTAGAGATCCGTGGAAATAGAGCATATTCCGGAATCCAATTATAGTCGCGCCCCTAAGAGAAGGCGCCAAGAGCGAAACCCTAATCTTAGGGATACTTCTGGATGTTCTGGTCCATATAATTGCTCTACTTGGGAAGGAAACCGCCAAAATAGGCGAACACGGAACCGAAGAGGTAAACGTGGAAAGAGAGAGGGAGGCAAGGCCTCTGGCCATGTTGGTGGCGCCACCAACACTAAGAGCCATCTAAATGACGCTTTGAAAGCGCCTCAATCAATGGAGTTTGAGCAAAGAGATGTATGTTCTCGATGTGGAGTGTCTGATCATTGGGCACACATTTGTAGAGCTCGTGAAGAAATTGTCACCGCCTACAAAGCATATTGTGAAGCAAGAGAAGCTCACTATGTGGAACAAGAAGATCAAGAAGATGATCTAGAATGAAGGGTTGAAGACTACAAATCTGGCTGAGATCGATAGATCGCCAATTCTGTTTAAGTCTTTATTTTTCCAAGAGTAATAGGCAATTGCCATATACTTTGTTGTAAATGCCATTGGTTTAGTTTTTTCTTCACATAGGCTCATCCAAAATGAGTGTGATGTCTAGGAAGGTTTTGAGATAAGTGGTACTTAAGCGAGCTTTGAACCACCGACATCTCTCTACTCACCTGGTCATATTTATTTTGGAGTTACCGAAAGAAGTCAAACGACTACCTTTGTTTTGCATTAGCTAGCATTTAGATTAGATTCTCCTAATGGTTAAGAGACAATGATGTACTCCGTTGGCTTATGAATAAAATTCCGAGTTCTTTTCATTATGACTCAATTTTGATTCTGAGCATATTACTTTGTGACTACGATGGCTGGGCCATCAATATTAATTCAAGGACATGGAATAGCCCAAGTTCCACTTGCCAAATGGCACCTTAATTACTGTCACAGAAACTCTCTACGCTCTTAGGGCAAATTGCCCTATGAATAGCCAACGGATCCCATGCGAAAACGCATGTAGAGAACGAAAATGAGTTCCTTTACAATACCTCTAACGATTGCGAACAAAGGCGCATCTTAGAGAAGTTTATGTGTCTCTCTAGTGGACTCTATGTCACTATTCGAGCTATTAAATCCAATAAAGCTATGAGAGAAGATCTCTTGGATTTAGACACATATTGGCTTTGTCACGACAGGATAGATCATCCTAGTCATGACATGATGATCCGTCTACTGAAGACAACACACGGACATCCATCCTTTTGAGAAAAACGAAACAAGAATCTAATGACGCCATAAATGGCGCCAACCATGAGCATAACGCCATGGTTGTTCCTCCTATTGGCCATGACGCCATACATGCTAATTTTCATGGCTCCAACGCCATGATGGGAGATGTAGTCACACATTTTGCTTCTAATAGCGCTACAGACGCTCAGGCCCAACCAAAATCCTCATTGGTTACTTCTAAGGCCCCTCGCTCATTTTGCAAAGCCTGTTCCTTCGGGAAATTAGGACTGAGACCGTCCTATGCAAATGATATGAAAATACTCATTCTATTCTTACATAGAATCCGTAGGGATTCTGTGGACTGTTTCAACCAACCTGCGGACGTTTAAATATTTCATGATGTTGGTTGACACGCAAACACGCTGGTCACGTGTTGTGCCATTGTCCACCTATAAATGCTGCTTATTCTCCTCTCCTAGCACATATCATATGACAACGGGCTCACTCCCCAGATCATCCTATTCATTCAATTGGATTTGACTATGCTAGAGAGTTTACATCAAAGACCCTCGATGGTTATTGCATTGGGACCGATGTTGGACATCATATTCCCATGTACACACCCAAATGGTCTTGCGGAAACGACTACGATGGTAGTCCGGACATTGGTAATGCGCATCAATCTCCTTATATCCGCTTGGGGTAATGCAATATCGCATGCAGCTATGCTAATTCGTCTACGACCCACCGCCACTCAATGTACCTCCGCGTTACAGTTAGTGACTGGGTACAAGTATCGTACTTACACATATTTGAGTAAGCCATTTATGTGCCAATTGCGCCGCCACAGCACTCTAAGATGGGTCCTTACAGATGAATGAGCAACTACGTTGGATTTGAGACTCCAACAATCGTCCGCCACTTAATGCCCTTGCGAGGCGATCTCATTACCGCTAGATTTGCGGGTTGTCACTTTGATGAGACAGTCTTCCCGTCGTTAGGGGGAGATAAGAACACGAATGTTCAGCAGGAATGACAGGAATTGTCATGGTTTGTCCCCACTATATCTCATCTCGATATCCCTATTAAAGTGACGAGATCACACAAATATGCTGCAAACATGCCTGCAAGGAAGGACGTCCCTACGAGAGGACGTAGCGCCACCCTACACGGAGGTAGGCATGGCGCCAACGCCAAAGAGAGTGGCACTCTGGCGTTACAGGCCATGGCCCCAGCTAGGATGTGTGGGAGGCCCGATGGTTCGAAGGATACATTGGCACAAACCAATCCTTGGATCATCGACACTCAAAATCAGTCTCATGAGTATCTTCCGGGTTATGGTTATCGTTGGGGGACGCCTCAACGTCAGAACCTATTCCTGAGAATATAGAGCTCTATGAAAATTACACTAGTGTACATGAGATGTGGGATAGAAACTCCATCATAATTGATGATGTAGTTGCGCATTTCGTTGCGCATGAGTTTGTTGAGTTAGATGATATCGAACCACACTCCGTTGATGAATGAATGCCAACGTAGAGAAATCTGGCCTAAATGGAAAGATGCGATCCAGGTTAAGTTGGATTCTCTAACAAAGAGGAAGGTTTTTGAGCCAGTGATGCCAACACCTCCTGACATAAAACCTATTAACTAATGGGTCTTCGTTAGAAAGCGTGATGAGAAAAAGAGATGGCAATCTCGCCTTATGGCGCAAGGCTTCTCACAAAACGCCCTGGAATCGACTACGATGAGACATATTCTCTCGTAATGGATGTCATTTGCACTCCACTACCTTGTCAGTTTGGTAGTTTCCGAATAACTGAACATGCAGCTTACAAATGTGGTCACTACGTATCTCTATGGGGATCTAGATACAGAATATACATGAAGGTTCATGGTGAACTTCATCGACCCAAGTCAAGTGGCTCTAGACCACGGAGCGCGTTTACAATAAGATTGAAACACTCATTAAAGTGACTACTTGATTGGGAAGGGATATGCCCACGCGTTTCTATAACAAGTTTCAGATTCTATCGCGGTTCATGTTGGACATGATCTTCATTAGAAGCCCTTAAAGAGTTAAGGGAAACCGCTGAACACTTGAAATCCGAGTTTGAGATGAAGGATTTTGGGAGAACACGATTATGTCTCGGTTTGGAACTTGAGCATCGTGTTGATAGATGCTTAGGCATTTTGACAAGGTCAAACCTTCAAGCACCCCCATGATCGTTCGTAGTCTTGATCCTGAAAAGGATCCTCTTCGTTCGAAGGATGATGACGAAGATGAGCTAGGGGCAGAAATGCCCTAGTTAAGTACAATAGGCGCATTATTGTACCTAGCTCATTGCACAAGACCGTACATCTCATTTACCATGAACTTGTTAGCTAAGAGATAGCTCTGCGCCAACACGACGCCATTAGATTGGTGTAAAAGATATCCTTCAGTACTTGAGATGTACGATTGATATGGGCTTGTTCTATCCCTACAAAAAGATGATGGATTCGGACCCATCACACACCAGGAACGCCGCCAACACTGGCCTGCGTCCATTATCCCCATCCCAAAACAACATGTGTTTTGGAAGGTTTTGCTGATATTGGGTATCTCTCTGACCCACACAAAGGTCATTCCCAATCTGGTTAAGTGTTCACCATGGGAAAAGACCGTGATATCTTGGAGGTCTACAGAATAGACCCTAGTCGCTATATCTTCGAACAATGCAGAGATCATTGCTCTTCACGAAGTGGTTCGTGAATGTATATGGATTGGATCCATAATTGCGCATGTTCGAACAATTGTGGTTTGAAGTCTACCACAGATGAGCCTACGAGCATTTAGGATAATGCTGTTTGTTTTGAACAAATGAGGCAAGGCTACATCAAAAGCGATAACACCAAGCATAATCAGCGACAATAGACTCTCCTCGAGATCAAAGTGAACTAGGTTCAATCTGAGGACAGTGTGGCAGACTTGCTCACTAAGTCATTGCCTAAATTCCACTTTCGAGAGACATGCTGGTAGCATCGTTTGCGGAAGTTACCAGAACTCCCATGACCGTAGTCATCAGGGGGGGATGCAGACATCAGGGGGAGATGTCTACATGTATGGTCTCGAAACGTGAATGGTGTGTTGTGCTCTTTTTCCCCTTCGACCGAGGTTATTTTTGTCCCACTGGGTTTTTGTTACTTGGCAATGTTTTTAACGAGGCAACGAGAGAAGCACCGCGTTTGGGCAACACAAGGGGGAGTGTTTAAGGAAATCTCTTTTATGTGTTTAGCCCAAACTCTAGGTTACTTGACCTAGTGGTAATAGGGTTAAATTCAAAGGATCTAGATTCCTATTCAATGTACGATTACTTTCCTTGTACGATTGAGATTCTATGCATTGTAATCCTCTATATAAAGAGGCCCCTATTATCAATGAGAATACACAGCAATTTCCTCTCAATTTCAGTTTCTCTACAACACATTTCAATTTTACCCTTTTTCATATCAATCCCTCTCTTCCTCTGCTCCATGGCTTCTTCTCCCGCAACCAAAGCCACCTCTACTCTTCTTCACCTCCGCCACAGCCCAACCATGTCCACCGTCATCACCCCCAAGTCCATTTCTTACCTCCAATCAGGAAAGCAAATTCATGCCCAAGTCTTTCTCTTCGGGTTCGATCATAGAATCCATGCCCAAGTACCCAAGGGATTGGGGGAAGCTCCAAGGGAAAGTGTAGAGTATCGTACCCAAGGGATTGGGGGAAACTCCACCCTAACTAGATTACCGCAGTAAATGGAACACAGGAACAAGATTGAGGTGCACTTTGGGACACAGATGACTAAAATATTTTCATCATTCTGCCACATTTGCCAGTGTTTAGTCTCAGACCCGGGTTCATTAACCAGCCAGTCTTTTATGTAACTCATAACAATTAGAGGTGTTTTGGTCTTTGATTTAATGGAAATTATCATCTCTTACCTCTTACTCTTAAAGAACAATTGTTTTCCCTCTCAATTAACTATAATACCTTTGAGAATTTGTAAAAAATAAAGGGGTGATAACAGGATGTGGCTACAGGATAAACTTGTGAAAATCACCCTCTACATACTCTGCCTCTCTTTGGGGTTGTTTCGTGATTTAATGATTGCCCACCAAGCTGGGATTATGGATTTTACTTGTCTCACCCTCTATATACCTTAATCAATGGCTGCAGGTCCCTGTTGTCTGCTGATTGGAATTGTCACTTGGTTCATGTTTATCAAGAGCCCCATATTCTTCAGGATTCCACTTGTCTATCCCAGGGTTACTTGCTGCTTCTGCTGGTGCCTCCCAAGTGTAGAGATTTATTTTTATTTTTAATTTGTTGTGTTTGGGTCTTTTACCCTCCTTGTACCAAGAAACAAAAAAGTGAGGTAAAGCCTTCTGACCAAGTCATGTTTAATTTTTGATTGAAACATTCCAATCATTGTTAACTGAAACGTCCTGAATCTGTTGTAGTTTACTGGCTTAATAGAATTGTGATGCATATCAGTTCCACTTTGGTTCTGGTATGAGTTATATTCAGGGTTCAGGGTTGGGCAATGAATATGAAAAAGAATTGGCAATGTGCCATTCAACCTGGCCTGGGTTATTTCACTTCATTTTTTATTATTATTTTTCATTTTGACTGAATGGGAATTGTTGCAGTAATAGTCGAATGAGAATTCCACAGCTGAGACAAATTACTTGACATCTTCGCAGCATCACTAATGAGGTGTGATAGCATTGAATTAATAAGCAATCTATTCGTTACACCATGTTTATCATCCCTGCTATACATCCCTGCTTTATATGTTCTCCTCTGTTTCATACAAAATTCAAATCACCAGACACATGATAACTTGAATATATAGCTTGCGCCTGTCATCTATCATATATAGTGCAAACCAACGAGAAATGTTTATGGTGCACCAAAATTACTGCAGTAGTAGTTTTACTGTAGCAAATTGAAAAGAAAACAAAATCACGGGATTCTTAATGACAGAACTTTGCTTAAATTCTTCAATAAGGTTCAATTTAAGTTCAGAAATGTTTCTTTTATATTCTAAAGATTTGGTTAGAGTTTACATTTTGAATTTTGCAGGAGAAAATTAGGCAGAAAATATGGTGCTGTTGAAATCAGAGTAGGGTGACTCAAGAAGGTTTTGGTGGGTGATGCAGAAACCTGTTTGATATAATCCATCTTAAGATGTCTCTTTAAGAATAGGCTCTCCATTGGATTTTCAGAATCAGAAATATGCAAACAATGGTATATACTCTCACTTTGGTTATTTCTACTTTGAATAAATACATGACTCCATGAAGTGTTAAATTAACATCTGAATCAATCCTTAGGAGTTTTACATAATGTCATAATCAAAGATATGTTGGACTCACCAAATAGTGAAAGTGGGTTCATCCGTGGCTCTATGTTGGACTCTCCCACAACAAATCATTTTGGCGGCTAAGGCCTTAGGCAGATCATATGCTCTCTAGGCATCCCGGTTCCAGTCAGTACATCCCTTACTACACGTAATTCAGCTACAACATTCCCAATCTCCATTCGCGCTTTGGGCAGATGCACCGAACAAGCAACTCCTATCCTAGCAATGGAAATAAGGCACTCTTCAACTCTTTGTGCTTCATCATTCCGGACATCATTCCTATTGCTTGCAGTATTTGTACTAGTGCTGCTTTCCTTTTCTTGAAGAAGCACCGGATCACATATTTCTTTCACACGTTCAGGCAAAGCCATCAGAACAAAATTGTGCAAGTTCTTGTCATCTCTAAACATGTCGTCTGTTGGCCTCTTACCAGTAAGCATCTCCAGTAACAGGATTCCATAGCTATATACATCCCCATGTGTTGAGACCGCACTTCCCATGCCATACTCTATAAATTATTTGCAAGAAAGCTTATGGATCATTATAGTTTGTATAGTAAAAACATACATTTCCTTGTAAATCAGGAAGAATTTGAAGCATCGGTCAATATAGTATTACCTGGGGCAATATAGCCAATGGTACCCCTTATCGAATTGGAAGGGTACTGTACTGAAGGAACTGGACAAGAAGTATCTGGGAGGTAGGTTGCTAAACCAAAATCACAAACGCAGGCAGTCATGTCATTTTCTAGGAGAACATTACTCGGCTTCAAATCACAATGAACTATTGGGACGTGAAAGCGATTGTGCAAGTAATCCAGAGCAGTAGCTACATCAATGGCAATCTTTACCCTTTGAAGAAGATTTAAATGCAGCTGCACAATGGGGCTTCCAACCACTCTTTGAGCTGAATAGTGTAACCATTCATCTAGATTTCCATCCAACATGAACTCAAAAACCAAAGCTTTGAATTCGTTCCCTTGAAAATCAATACTTGAGCAAGCAGTCACTAGTCTGACAAGATTCCGGTGCCTTATGCTTTTCAACACTTCACATTCAGATATGAAACTTCTAGAAGCTCTTGAACTCTGAAGATTGAGTACTTTCACAGCAACAATTCTTTCTTCATGTTGATCAAGAACTCCCCAGTATACAGAACCAGAGCTACCGGAACCAATCAAATTCCGAGAAGAAAAGCCTTCAGTTGCTTTCAGGAGATCGCCGTATGACAATTTTAAGAAGGAAACATCCAATGATGATACTGAAGCTGACTTAACTCCAGAGTTTCTTGATCCATAGAGGAGCACAAAGTACACTGACCAAATAATGGCCCCAGAAGAAATTGTGATAATAGCCAGCCTATACAATAATGCTTTATCTGTCTTAGGCAAGTACCTACATTTAGACAATCTTAACTGAGGTACACCTCCACAAAGTCGTCTGTTTCCCAGGAGAGAAACTGCGCTTGTATTCCCGAAAACTCCTTGTATGGGTACTTCACCTCGAAAATCATTAAATGAGAGGTTCAAATTCTGCAAGAAGGGGAAACTCTGCAAATAATCAGGGATTGTTCCAGAGAAGGAGTTATGAGAGAGGTCAAGATCTTGAATCCCTCTCAAGGAACTCAAAGATTGAGGAATTTTCCCATGCAACAAGTTTCCATTGAGGTGCAAACTTGTTAAACCTGTGCATGCCCCTAAACTACCTGGGACATCTCCAGATAATCTATTTTCAGCAAGATTCAAGGAAGCAAGTTTAGACAAAAAACCTACTTCAATGGGAATATAACCACTAAAATGGTTACTGGATAAATCCAAAACTTGTGACAGGGATGGTAAACGGATGACTTCTATTGGAATAGGACCACTAAGATTATTTTGAGAAAGAACCAAAGCTAACAAATTCCTGCACTGACCAAGACTTTGTGGTATGCCACCTTGCAAGTTGTTTGACTTGAGAACTAAGCTACTTAACAAAGTTAAGTTTCCCAGACAAGATGGGATAGTACCTGATAGCTGATTATAACTTAAAAACAGATTGTACAATCTACTTATCTTACATACTGAATTTGGTATGGTGCCTGTCAATAGGTTTGCCTCGAAGCTTAGTACTCCCAAGTTGAGGAGATTTCCGATCCCAATGGGAATGCTTCCGCTTAGCTGATTCCTTCCTAAGCTCATTACCTTGAGCTTTGTTGAGAGATTGCTGATAGATTCAGGAAGCACTCCTTGAAAGTTATTCCCAGTAATATCCAGAAGTTCTAAACTGGTACAATTAACCAGAGAAGAGAGAAATTCCAAGTCATCATCCTCATTTCCAAGATTATTATAATCAATTTCCAACCGAACCAGATTGGACAGTCTTGCCAGACTAGGGACTTTTCCGGTAAAACTATTATCAGAGATCCCAAATAGTGAAAGGTTGGATGCGTTTGAGATCGTAGATGGAATTGGTCCGCTGAATCTGTTCATTTGGAACTGAAAGATTTGAAGGTTTGGAAATATTGTGTAGCCCAACCCTGAAGGAAGAGTTCCATGAAATTGGTTTCCAATCACAGAAATGTATTGAATTGAAGAAAGGTTGTATATGGAGGGAGGGATGGTACCAGTCAATAGGTTTGTACCCAATGCAAGATATCTTAAGCTTTTCAATTTCCCAAGGCGGCTATTCATGAGGCCACCTTGCAGATTATTTTCTTCCATAGAAAGAATCTTAAGAGAAGAAAGATTCCCAAAGGAAGAGGGAATTTCCCCTACTAAATTGTTCCCGCGCAAAGTAAGTTCTTGAAGCTTCAACAATGAGCCAAGTTCTATTGGAATTTCGCCAGTGAGACTGTTATTAGCCAAAACAAGATATTGGAGGTTAGAACAATGTGATATATTGATGGGGATATAACCTTTGAAGAAGTTGTCCCCGAGGTGTAGTACTTGCAGCCGGGACAATCGACCAACTTCGTGAGGGATGGTACCAGTCAATCTATTTTCTTCCACAGAAAGAAACTGAAGGGAAGAAAGATTTCCAAAAGAAGGTGGAATTTCCCCAGCTAAATTGTTCCTACGGAAAGTAAGTATTTGAAGCTTGACCAATGAGCCAAGTTCCATTGGAAGTTTCCCACTAAGAGTGTTATTAGCCAAGACAAGACGTTGGAGATTAAAACAATGAGATATATTGATGGGGATATCACCTCTGAACAAGTTGTCCCCGAGGTGTAGTACTTGCAGCCGGGACAATCGACCAACTTCTTGAGGGATGGTGCCGTGGAAGCTATTGTTTTGGAGATTTAATGTCCTGAGAAAGCTCAAGTTTCCGATGTGTGAAGATAGGGTACCCTCCAGCTGGCTGGATTGGAGGTCCAGAACCGTGACTCTCGGGTGTCTTCGGCCGCAAGTAATCCCTCGCCACTCATCACATAAGTTGGAGGAATCATTCCAGGAGCTAAGGATGCCCAGAGGATCATAGACTGCAGATTTAAGGGCAAGCAAGGACAGTCTTTCCACCTCATTTCCTCTCAGATTTGAAGAGGCCAAAGTGATGATCATCAGGGGAAACAGTTGCATGAATACTGACCAAATCCTCACACCCATGCATGAGATTCCCATCTAGGCCACAAAGTATAGCTCAGTTTTTGAATTTGGGAGGCAAAGTTCTAAATGAAAAAGTCTGGCAAGGTTTCTCAAGTTTCTGTGAAGACTGAACAGAGTAAAAAAAAAAGTTGGATGGAATGAGCGCTACTAAAAAATGGTCAACCTTACCAGAAACAAAGTCATCCGTGGAAAAGTGGCACTAATTTTTTGACTCATTCCACGCTTCACTCTCAATCCGCACCATTTTTCTTTCCTCCTTTGAATTTTTAAACATATGCAGTCGGCTCCCTAAACCGTAAATCAGCTAACGGAACCTGTCCTTAAACAATTTATTATTATTATTATTATTAAATTGACAAGGGGACTAGTATAAAATCATTGAGATTCAATTTTGTTTTCAGTATCTGTATGCTTCCAAAGGGTGGTTTTATATAGTGACAGCTGGAGAAGACAGGGCAAGTTTGGTAACACACCATTGCCATAGCATTTGCAAAACTCCAGTTATCTTGTCAACTTCTTTCTTTTTAACAATAGAGAAGAGACAAAATAAGGTCTTCATGGACAGCGACAGAGCCAGGAATTAAAATCCGGCTAGGCTTGGACTCAAAATAATTTTTCTTTTTTGGTGAGATTCGATAATATGAGGCAATAAATCTTCCTATAAAATTGCCATTTTGAATTTGACAGGTTTTGATTGCTAATATGGAAGTTAGCCTATAGTGCACACTCTACCATAGACTGTTTCGCAACATTGAAGCTGAGGAAGATTGTGGAATGATGTCTATGATATAGAATTGCCAGCTGATCAGGTCTGTAATACTCTTTAACTGTGCCATGTTGTAAAATGAAAAGTAAGAGAGTTTGAGAGGAGAGAAATGACGCAGAGAATAGAGAGTGTGAAGAATGAAGTGATTCTATTCATCTCACAATGAGGTTTATATAGGAGTACCTCAGGTTTACAAAAGGTAACTATTTAACGATGAGTAATCTGATTACAATCAATCAATCGCTAATTATATTATGTTAATCACCAATCAATCTTAATTGGCGTATATCACGCAACACTAATTGTTATTACATGAATAGCCACATTAATATTTACAACACTCCCCCTTAGATATTCCATGTCAATAGTGTTGCCCCTGCTATGCGCTTCTAAGTTGCCTCGTCAAAAACCTTGCCAAGCACTACTACAAAAATCGAAACACACAACACTCATCACACAACGGAACAGAAATCCGCTGTTGTGTGTTAACACAAACTCTGTCAGACAACGGTACAATTCTGTTTCTGTTGTGTGAATGTAAGCAAATTGAAAAAAAAAAAAATTAGGAAGATATCACACAACTGAGTTAAGACGTTTCTGTTGTGTAAATGGGAAGCTGATTTCCCTCCATTCTGAGCTCATGATTCCCTCTCAGAACAAGCTCACCAACATGGAATTTGAACTCTACACACAACAGTTTTTTCTTATTCGTTGTGTGATTGAATGTTGTATGAAGTTCGAAAAATCCTACTAGGTGTACCTTGTGCAAGATGCACAAATTTGTACAACAGATTGTTAAAGATCTGTTGTCTGATCATGGAACTTGGTTGCAGAGCACGGCAAAGTTTCACTCAAATCAAACATATGTAGGCATAGGCGGCAATTTTCCCTCCCCTTGTTTGTCTAAATTTTTACCTATATACATTCACACAACAGATTCTTAACCATACGTTGTCTGACAGACTTAAAAAAAAAAAAAAAAAAATCACTAGCTTACCCACGACCATGTTTCAATAAACTTCTCTGTCTTCCCCGACTCTCTCTCTCTTGTCCTCTCTCTCAATACTCCCTTATCTCTCACTCTATCCTTTCCCTCACACCTTCGCCACCTTCCTCTCCAGGAAGATGTCGTCGCTAGCCAAGCCTTCTCTCACCGCCTCCTCCACTCCTAGGTCCGCCTACCCCAACTTCCTTGCTTCTATTCTTTATCTCCTGAAATCCAAATCCTCTTTAGCGATGGAGGAGATAGAGTGCCCTAGATCCACTTTCTCTCTCCTCCTCCCCTCCAAATCCAAAGAGATGCAGAAGACTCTTCAGTTTCTCCGATTCTATAGAAAGAAAGAAAACAAAACCTCTCTCGACCAGCTCTCAACCCTCTCAGTCATCTTCTTCACCACTTTCTCTTCTGCTTCTTATACAAAATGAAATTCCTGTGCCCTCCTCACTTCTAATCCAAACCACTAATTCAATCCCTCAATTTTCCCCATTTTCCTCTCAATTTTTCGAAATCCATACCAAATTTTTCCTCAATTGAAAAAATCGGATTGCGAATTGAACATTCTAGGGTTCCAAGTAATCGAGCAGCAGTGAGATGAGCAACAACCCGGAGAGTTTAAATTTTCGATTCTTCTAGCGTTGAGACGGGTTGAGTCTAGCCATCCGCGACTCGACTTGTTTGGGGAATCTCGAGCCTCTGGTCGTCTTCGTCGAAGATCACGATGTGCAGCAACAGATTCATTTCGTGTCGGTCGTCGTCCAGGCTCCACTAGTTTGGGCTGAACGACAAGGCGTCGCCGGTGAAGGACGGCGGGAACGAGGCCTACGAGAGCATTTTGATGCCGAATCTGGATCAGCAAGGCCACCTCCAGAAGGTATGTACTAGCTTATCTCTTCCTTCTTTTTCGAAGTATGGTGCTTTTTTGGTCAAGTTTTAATTGATGTGTTCATTTTGGATTTTGTGTTGTGATTAATGGAATTGAGAGGAAATGATACTGAAGATGTGTTTTAGTTAATCTAGAATTCACCTTCAGTCTTGCGCTTCCCTCATCAAGCTTCGTCACTCTTCCTCTTCTGGGCACTCACTCTTTTTCTTTAATGTCGTGTTTAATTGCCAATAATTGCAGGAAAAGAAAAAAGTCTAGACTTAAAATTTTAATTTGATTTCAGTGTTGCTATAGAGAAGCAGAGCTTGATGCCTGGAAAGCATTCAATAGATGGTGTTGTCTCTTCATTTTTGTCCTCTGTTTAGTTTATATATGAGTATCTGGAGCAGTCGTAGTTTCATTAACCAAAAAGCTGATCATATATGCATTATCAGAACTCATTGCAGTTACTTGAATTGAGATTGTATCTGAATACTTAATGAGCTTTTGTTCTATTGGTCAAGGACATGTTGAAAACTCAACGAAATCACAGGGCTCTTCTCCTTGCAATGGTTCTTTTTTTGCTTGGTCTGAGCTTCTTTGAATCTGAAATAAGTCTTAAGGCCTTGTGCTGCCATTTAAAACTTATATGGGCTTCTATAGGCTTATTTGGATCTTAAATAAGTTTGAATCTGTAGCTCAAGGATTAAAGTGGTATGTTTTTTCTATTGGGTTTACATCAAGCTTCTTCTTTGTCCATTACAATATGTGTGCATAGAAACTACACGTAGGATAATATCTTAATGCGTGAGCTCGTTTGTTTTCCTTCCTCTGTTTTGTTGGAAGTGCATGTCCAGCTTGTGTCAATTCCTGACATGTTGCTATATGTGCAGATATCTCCTAGGTCAAGAAGCTATGCAACTGGTATATCAAATGGTAATTTTCTGTTGGAGATGTTCCTTTTCAACTCAGAGAAATTTCTTTAGGTAATGGATTGTGGCATCTCGTGAGGTGGTATATAGACATTTTGTGTTCCTATTTGATTTCAAGGATTTCATTCTTTTAGTGTTGTGTTTGTGTTTGTGTTCCTGTTGAGTTCATCATTCAGCTCTCTAATAAATGATTGTATGCCATGGCCTTAGCTTCTTTTTTTGCAAGTGCAGCTGCCAAATATGTAGATGAGACTAATGACCTGTTTGTCTTAGTAGCTCCTCAGAATGCTGTAGAGAATTGTCTTAGTAGTATTATTTCAAATGGCTAATTACTTTTCAATCTTGTTATTTCAGCATCCTTGAAGTCCAAGGTGCAGAGGAATAAAATGAAAACTGCTGGTCAAGATAGTGATATACAGATGTCTTATCCATGCAACTTAAGGGATCAAGACAATATCTACATCGGTATGTATTTTTGTCTCTTCATGTGTATATGATTCTGTTGTGCTTCTTTTGTCATGAAACATGGACCTAGACATGCTTTTGAAATAGGGTTATAGATTGTTTTTTTTTTGTTGTGTGCCTTCCCTTCTGGTATTGGATGTGTGATATATATGAAAGACTGCTAAATATCAGGCTCTTATTCTCTCGAAGTTTAGTAGTTTAGTCTATTAGTTGGGTAGTGAAATTGTTCTAGTTGCTAATGTTGGGTAAAACTATGAGTTTAATTGATGCCCTTGTGTTGTTGTCCTACTGGATTGGTATGAGTAGTTAAACCTGAGATTACTAGCCAAAGTCTCCATGCTCACATGTTTTTACTGTTAAGCAATATATTTACTAGCCAAATATATTTAATTTTAAGCAACTGGATACATAGTGATGCATTCACTTTGAGGAGCAGCAACAGCTCTTATAGGAGAGTTAGTTTGACCTTTCATAAAGCTGTGAACTAACCCCCCTCCCCTCTTCTCCTTTCCTTTGTGGCCCTTAAAATTTTGTATTTGATTTCTATTTATCAGTGTATTTCACCTGTTTTATTTTATTTTTTTATTTTATTCCTTGGATTCTAGAGTTTGAATCTCAAATTATTGAAATAACTATTTGAATCTTGGCTTGTTGCAGGGATATCAAACTAGACAACATTTACAAGTGATGTTGTCTTCGACATGTAAATTAAACTGATGTTTGGTAAATAATCTATGTTAAGTTCTGGATAAAGATATATTATTGATCTCCCCTAACTAGGTGTTATAGTTTTACAGCTAGCTTATGGTTGATGGAGTCACTAATGGTCTGTTTAAAATATTAAAGGCTCATTAGTATATGCATATGATTGTCATTTCCTTAGTGACAGAATGAATGAAACTTGTTGGAGTCTATTGGCCTATGTATGTGATAGGAACTCTTATAAATACTCTTATGTAAAATTACTCCTTGGAGCTTATAGCTAGTGGATTTTTGGCATTTTGTTAATAAGCTGCAGTTAATGTCACGTTTTTACATGCGTCATTAATCTTTAAATGTTCAGCAGCAGATTATGTTGCCAAATTTACATAATCTTTATTGTGCTTGTATATCAATAAACAATCTCATGATGGCACTTTCCCTTTACATTGCTTTACGTCAATATTTCCCACTTTTCTGATTGGTTAGGGTATAGTTGACAAATTGACTGATTGCAATTCTAAGTTTTTGGTTAATCTGATAGTTATCTAGTCTGCCTCTTCTACCAACTCTCAAGACCTCATTACATGTTTTATTGATCTACCATTTTCTGGGTTTCATCTTTTGCAAGTGTGCTGCCAAAGTATTTCAGCTCAGAATGGTCAGTGGCCAAATTTCACTTGCAGGAAGGTCTGCAACATATTGTTGCCTTTGGCAAGCGGAAGAATACCATCATGATCATTGGCATGGATGGAAGGTACCCAAAATTGCTTCCTGTTTTCCTCACTTTTGTTCATGTCTTGATTCGTGATTTCAATTTTGTAACAAGAATACAGTGAATCAATTGAAATTTATTGCAATGCTTATAAAATTGTATATGGTGAATCAATTGAAGTTTGTTTGATGTATCAAAATGGCTTATTCCATGTCATTTTGGCATCTTATAGCAGAAAATGATGCAAAAAATGAAGATGCTGATATTGAGGGGCTCATCAAAGCAGTTGCAGATCAGGTCGCCAAGTAGTTGTCAGTGGAACAGCAGTTGGAATGATATCTAGGAATAATTTTATCAGCTTTTGATTCAAGTGTACGCAGCTAGGAATGATTTCTTGTTTGGTACATTATCTAGTTACTTGAATGTATGGATGTTTGAAAAATGGTAATGGAATGATATGAATTAGAGTATTGTTTTTGTGGTAATTACTACCCAATTTGATTACAATATTCACACCACAGCTAACCAAATAGAGTAGTTGTGTGAACTAACAACCAACAACAAAAGAAAACAAAGTTCTGTTGTGTGAGATTCATAACACACAACAGAAATGAAATCATATCTGTTGTCTGAGTAATCAACAAACAAGGGAGATAATTTCACTTCAGTTGAGTGTTATTAATATCAGACAACAAAGGATGAGTAATATCTGTTGTGTGTTACATATCTTAGACAACAAAGAATGAGTAATATCTGTTGTGTGTTATGAATCTCACACAACGGTGAATTCCTTCTTCTGTTGTCTGAATGTACCGACACATCCCCGTGCATGCCATGCTAGGCACATGCCTGCGCAGAATTCACACAAAGGAAACAGATATTCTGTTGAGCAAAGTATTGTCACACAACGGTGAAATCACCGTTGTCTGATTTTTCAATCACACAACACTCGTTTAGACCACAGTGAGGCTGGTCATCACACAACTACAAATACCCGTCGTCTGATTAACTTATTGTAGTAGTGAAGTAATAAAAACCCTGTGGGAAAAAAAACAACCTTGGTCGAAGGAGAAAAAGAGCACAACGCGCTTGAGTAGCAGTATCACAGCTTCAGAGGTAGGTGAAGTCTTCTTATCAACACCATAGGTTGGTAGTATGTACGTCTATGAGAGGGATGCATTAGAGTTGCTATACCAAAACCTTGCCCGGTAAACCCAGTGGGAGAAACCCGTGGTCGAAGGGAAAAGATGAGCAAATGCATATATGCCAAATCAAAGCATCTTCAGGATGCAATAAGTAGGGGTGACCATGCCAAAGATGTGTCTCGTCAAAACCTTGCCAGGTAACAAAACCTTGCCAGGTAACAAAACCCAGTGGGACAAAATAACCCTGGACGAAGGATAAAAAGAGTACACGATGGTCAAGTGTGTATGCTTCGGGATACTCCCCCTGATTTCGACTCCCCCTGAAAATTACATGTTAGGTAATTCAGATAATTTACGTAGACCAATACCTTGTACATGCTTCTGGAATGTAGACTTTGGTACGTAGTGACTTGGTAAAAAGGTCTGCACGATTGTCTTCAGATCGAATCTGCTTGACTTCAATCTTCTGATGCTCCTGTTGTTGCTGATTGAAGAAGAACTTCGGTGCAATATGTTTGGTGTTGTCTCCTTTGATGAAACTCATCTTCATTTGCCCAATGCAAGCAGCATTATCCTCGTGGATAGTGGTTGGTTCATCAGCGGTGGAATACAGTCCACATGTGCTTCGAACATGCTTTGTGATGGCTCTCAACCATATGTATTCACGTACTGCTTCGTGAAGAGCTAGAATCTCAGCATGATTCGAAGAGGTAGCAACAAGGGTCTATTTCGTAGACCTCCAAGAAATTAGTATTCCCAATGGTAAAGACATAACCAGTTTGGGAACGCGCCTTGTGCGGGTCTGATAGATAGTCTATATTAGCATATCCAACAAGGCAAGCATCATTCTGAGGATCAAAGGGGGTTTGATCCATTCCTTGATGCTTAGGGATAGAATAAGCTCATATCCGCCGTACCTCTAAGGTAGCGAAAAATGTCTTTTATGCCATTCCAGTGGCGGCGTGTTGGCGCAAAACTATATCTAGCTAACAAGTTCACAATAATGAGATGTCCTATCTAGGGCATTAAGCCAAGTACAATAATACGCCTATTGCACTTAGATATGGGACTTCTGGCACCAATATCTCTTTGTTATCATCTGCAGGACGATACGGTTCTTTCTAGACTTCGGACGACCATGGGTGTGCTTGCTTTTATCCTCATTAAAGCATCTTAACATCTTCAGGATGTAATTTGGTTGATGGACCAAAATTTCATCTGCACTGTGCTCGGGCTCCAGGTCAAGACAATAATTTGTTCTCCCAAGGCCTTTCATCTCAAATTCCAACTTCAGGTGCTTTGCGGTTTCCTTGATCTCTTCAAGAGTATCAACCAAATTCATGTCATTGACATAGACCACCACAATTCCAAACTAGGAACTTGCTTCCTTAATAAACACGCATGGGCATAGTTTATTATTCACATATCCCATCCCTATTAAATATTCACTTAGACAGTTATACCACCTCCGTCTGGATTGTTTCAATCCATAAAGTGAACGCTTCAAAACTAATGAAGAGCGTGTTCTGTGGTCTAGAACTATTTGCATCGGGTATATTAAGTCCTTCGGGAACTTTTATGTATATCTCTGTATCGTGATCCCCATAGAGATAAGCTGTGACCACATTCATAAGCTGCATATTCAGTTTTTCGGAAACTACCAAACTAATAAGGTAGCAGAACGTTATGACGTCCATTACGGGAGAATACGCCTCCTCGTAATCAATCACAGGGCGTTGAGAAAATTCTTGCGCCACTAGACGAGCCTTGTGTATCACAATCTCGTTTTTCTTATTATGCTTCCTTACAAATATCCATTTAAATCTTACAGGTTTAACATGGGGAGGTGTAGGAACAACAGGCCCAAACACCTTTCTCTTTGTCAAGGAATCTAATTTGACCTGGATTGTTTATTTCCTTTTTGACCAGTCGCCTCTTCGTTGATATTGATCAACAAAGCAATGTTCGAAATCATCGCTTGTTATAGTTTCAGTGGCCACCGCAAATGCAAACATATCATCGATGATAATCTCATTCTGATTCCAAATATCACTAAATTTAACGAGATTTCCCTATTCTCGGGAGTGGGTTCAGAAGTTGGAGCGTCCTCCAACGCCGTCTCTTCTAGGACAGACCCATAATCCAGATCTATCTCATGAGATGGATCAGTTTGAGATTGCGATGTTAAGAGGTTTCATTTGTGCCAAGTTTATCCTCTTATAGGGATAAGAATCCTTCGAACCTAATGGTCTACCTCGCTTCTGGGCAAGGACATATGACTGGTTAGCCGCCATGGTCATACCTCGTCCATCTGGGACGAAATGTCCTACGGAGACGTCTATCCTTGCAGGCACATTTGCAGCAGGTATATGTGATCTCGTCACTTTAGCTAGATCAAAGAAAGTGTCTGGCATATTGTATTCTATATTCTATAGATCTTGAATTGTCCGCACTTCACTATTTTCGTGCAGTTTGGGGATCAAGAAGAGACATAGTAGGGGCATTTCATATTAATTCACGTCGTTCATCAAGAACGGTAACGTTCTTATCTCCCCCTAACGGCGGGAAGACTGTCTCATTAAAGTAACAATCCGCAAATCTAGCGGTAAAGAGATTGCCTATCAAGGGCTCTAAAGAGCACATAATGGATAAGACTCATAATCGACATGTATGCCCATCCTTTGTTGATGACCCAATTTTGTACGTTGTGGCGGCACAATTGACACGAGGACTGCATACCCAAATGCGCGTAAGTGCGAAACATCAGGTTCGTACCCAGTCACCAGCTGTAACGCGGAGTAAAGTTGGTAGCAGTTGGCCTCAACGGGACCAACATAGCTGCATGCAAGATTGCATAGCCACATGCAGAAATTAGAAGCTTGGTGCGCATTACCAAGATTCTATTTGCAAGACCATCTTGGGTGTGAACATAGGGAACTATATGTTCAGCCTCAATCCCAAGGGATATGCAATAATCATCGAAAGACTTCGATATAAACTCTCCGGTATTATCAAGTTTTATGGACTATATGGGATAATCCGAGTGGTGAGCCCTCAATTTCATGATCTGGGTGATCGAGAGTTTAGCAAAAGCAGCATTTTCTTATGGACAGTAGTGTAACATGTGATCACTTTGTCGATACATCAACCAAAACCATTAATATTTAACTGTTCCACATGGTGGTTGGATATATATGTCCACAAATTTCCCTTGCATTTTGTGCAGAAAAATGGTGGTGTATGTACTAGTCTTTGCATATGATGGTCTAGTATTAAATATTCTTAACGAGTATGGCATAGTGTGTCACATACAAGACCTTTATTCAGAAGGGGATGCACCTGCGATGAGTTGAGGATAGGGTGCATCATACTTTGACCTGAGTGTCCCAAACGGTCATGCCATAGCAAGTAGTTGTTTGAATTAGTTAGCTTCTAGCTAACAGATTTCAATTTCTCCAATGTACGCTTCTGGCCGCATACTCGGAGGTTATGCAAAGATAATCCACTCATTTTTCACAGTGGTTTCAACATGGTAATTAACTGTTGGTTCGAATATCCTTAATACTCAATAACGTTCTGGAACGTGGAGATTATAAGGCCTCATTAATGGTAGGTTCAGTACCATTGGACAACATGTTGTTGGGTTTTGCCATAACCCTCTATCAGGTTGGATTGGCCTGATACAGTTGTCACAGAGGTATGAATAGACTATAAGTTTCCAAAATATCTCCGATCTGGGAGTATGGTGTGTGTAATAGCACTTTTAACCAGACAACAAACTTCCCCACAGAATATGCCTATTCATTTATTTAATCCAATGGATCACATGTATAAATAAGTTTATTGAATTAAATATATTCGAACATAACCACATTTCTATAATCCAAAATAATTGAAAACATAAATCACCAAAATCTGAAGATGTTTCATTCATTAAGATGAAAATATGGCACAAGGGGCCAATTATACCCATGTCTTCGAGTTCTAATCCTCGATATGTTTAGTAGCTGCCTGAAAATCCATGATCTCTAGTGTGGAATCGATAGAAAATTATTCTTCAATAAAGTTGGTATTTCGAGTTCCGCGACCGGCGTAATACTCATCTACTACTTCCGCTATCGCACAACAGGTGCGGGACCAGCAGTCAATTCCTCCACATCGATAACAAAGATCATGCTGATTCTGGTGGCGACAGGCCGGACCAGTGTTCCTTTCAACTCCGGCTTGCTGAGTTATGGCATCATGGTTCCTACCACGTGGGCCTTGGCCACGTGGAGCCTGATTACGTGGCCTCTTGGGCTTTGGCCAAGTGGCAGACGGTCATATGGGCTAATTTCATTCTACCAATCATGTCTTGCTTCAAGCAAGAAAATGGTCATCTAATGGTGAAAGTGCTCTTCCAGAGCGACCCAAAGAGTCTGTGTATCCTTGAAAATTATGGCACTTGCCTTAAAAGCCTCAGTGACGATATTGTCAGTATCGATTGTTGATCTCATCTTCTCTATAGTCAGATGAATTTTCACATCTTGAGTCCACTTTAGATAGTTTCTTCTGGAAACCTCCAAAGCAACAAAGTCAAACATGTTGAGATTTGACATTTCTTACAGGAAAGGAACAAATAATATTAGTGCTTTGGGTAATATCGTCCATAAGCAAGTAATGAGAACTTCAGGTTCTATAACATGGTATGAAAAATTGGATTAGACATGTAAAATCTACTGGTTTTATCATGTGTGGTGAATTTATGAAGGAAACTTCAAGTTTCTTAAACAGCATTATCGAAACTACAAGTTCGATTTATATATGAACTACTGGTTCATTTAGAACTTCTAGTTCATTAGCTACCTACATTTTCTACACATATATTCTAGTGCGAAAATTTAGACAAGTAACACAATAATATTGAATAGAGCAAATTGAAATAATCTCACAAATTGGATAAATAAAAATCACAAATCAATTGAGATATTAATTGCATGCTAGTAACCAGGTCAAATTAGTTCATTAGGTACCTGCATTTTCTACACATAATATTCTAGTGCAAAAATTTAGACAAGTAACACAATAATATTGAATAGAGCAAATTGAAATAATCTCACAAATTGGATAAATAAAAATCACAAATCAATTGAGATAACATATCAATTATCACACAATTATGTGAATAAATGCTTCTGGCAATTAATTACACATATTAGACATGATGAATCTATTTACAACAGCCATAATGTCAAAGTGATTAGAGTGCCTTATTGACATACATATTGACCGGGTTCGAACCCGGCCCTAATATAATCAAATCATTTTTCCTTTTATTTTGATTCTGCTGGACCAAAGAAGGAGTGGGCTTGATAGTGAAGTCTATCGGGCTTAGTCTGCAGGCTTGTGACCAGGGCTTTCATGCTTAAGTCAAATGGTGTGTAAGGCCTGCTGGGCTGCTAGGTCCCGCAGAGGGAGAGTGGACCTGCTAGGCTCAAGTTGGTCTGGCAAAGAATGAAAAATTATTACTCAATCTTTTCAGTAACTCCAATTGAATACGACCAGGTAAGGAAGGATGAGGCTTAGGTGGAGCGAGATTCACTTAAGTACACAGCCTCATCTGAACCTTACCTAGACATCGCATCCAACTGGATGAGCCTACTTTGAGAAGATTCATAACCTTTGTTATGGCAACACGTGGCGAACTTTTGTTATGGCCTTGTAGCTTGGGCCTGAGCTTCTAGCTCGGGTTTGTTGTTGTGACTTTGGGCTTGATTTGAGCTTCTGACTCAGCCACATTTAATATTCACAATTATAACATAACCAAATTCAATATATGTTATTAAATCGTAACATAAATAAATTAATGCAACGATTATGTACCTAAGGAATTGGGTTCAAATCCCATTAATGCTTCTGGCATTTTGTATAGGTAATAAATTGGGTAAAATGCTTCTGGCATAACGTTTATGTAATAATCCCGTAATAATTTAGCCCATAATGCTTCTAGCATAAGGAATTATAATGACATAATTCAAATTTGTGTAACAAAAAATTAAGCCCATAATTCGCGTAATATAAATGTCAATTAAAACCAAAACATGAATTGAATCAATTAATCAATCACCAATTATATGGAGTTGAATCTGCTTCTCGCAGTATTAATATTAAATGGTGTTGATAAATTCCAGCATGCCATAATGGCACAGTGGACAACTGGCTGGGCTAATGCATGCTGTGGTTGGGTTCGAATCGCAGAAACAGCACAATCCGTTTTTTTTTTTGCTTGTTTTTTTAATTGGTATGCACTATATGGTACTACTGGACCAAATGCTTCAAATCCAAGAATCCTAACCTTTTTTTTTTCTTTTCCAAACAAACAATCCAAACCAAATAAACCAAGACACAAAAACGAATATATATAAATATGTATATACCAAATAAATAAACAAATAGGATTGGGGTTCATGCATCATGGATTCATGGTGATTTTTCATATTCAATCAATAGGCTCAATAGCCACATTAATATTTACAACATGCCATAAATTGTTGGACGTATTATATGATTTACCATCACTTCTGGATTAGCCTTATTTTCAGTCTTTTGTAGGTTGAGAGTTATTTAATTGCTAGAACCCTCTGATCACTCAGCTCGCAATTACCCTTTTCCAATTGTACAATCTTCTCTGTTTCCTAACCAAAAGAATTCTTGCATTGCTAATGGTGCCCCTTTGAAACAGCTGGTAAAGAGTTCTTAGACACTCGCTGTAGTCTCAGTCCTCACATAGTGGAATTTGATTGTGTTAATTTGGTCCCAAATACCAGTTTTCTTTATATTGTCTACGAATTGTAATGAATTCCACAATATGCCATTTTGCTGCTCCTTCTTTTGCTATGTTCCCTGCAGTACTTGTGGTTTGGTTGTTTATTAAGGTACCTACAGGTGTATTCCACTTATTTTGAGGTTTGGTTGGCGGTTTTGCTTTATTATTTTCTTCTGTTGTCTTTTGATGTAGGACGAGAATGGACCCAGTTTAGCAGAAAAACCATAAAAGTAAAGAAGCGGTGTAGAATCAAGAAGAGTGATTGGAAAATTGGTAACTCACGCGTAATCAGGTTACTAGCCGCTGGAATATTCAAGAAGATTTGGTTTTAGACTTTTCGGGTTTCTCGTGCGAAAAGTCAGGTTTTGATTTTGAATCAGATTTGACTAACTTTTGGCCAGAATGTCCGTTTGAAACGCATGATACATTTCCAGAATGGGAACGACGAGATCTTCAAGACTCACTTTAGTGAGCCCTATCAGATTTAGGCCAAAATGTATCGTCTTCATTATCCGATTCGTGATTTAATATTTTTAGGTTAGTTTTACATTCTTTTTATTTTAGGTTTTCTAGTTTATTTTGGATTTGTTTTGTTTTAATCCGTGGGCTTTAGGGTTTCATTGTTAGTCGCCCTAGGGTTTCTTTTCCCATATATAAGCAACCTTAAACGGCTGCAGAACTATCTTTTATCATATTATCAATCAAAATTGAGATTTTTCTCTCTTTCTCTGGTGGATTCCAGAATTATGTCTTTTAGGGTTTATCGCTTGTAAACCCCGTTACTTCCGCCCGCGTCAGTTGGTATCAGAGCGGGTTTCGCCCACTTCTTAGCAGACGACGATCCAAGGGAGAAGTTCACAACCACCAAACTCAACGACGCTGGTCGTAGAGTATCTATCAAAGAAAGTTTCGTTGAAGAGGAACATACCAAGGGATTTGCCCTAGGACAACCTCATCAATCAAAAAAAAAAAAAAAAAACAAAGAAGAAAGAAGAAAGAAGAAACATGGAACATTGGATATTCACAACGCCGGATTATGACGACTTCCGAACTACATGTGTCATCAAAGACAAGGTATGCTCTGTAATAATTGACAGTGGTCTACGAGAGAATTTTGTAGCAAACAAAATTGTGGATTATTTTCAATTGCCGACAGTGAAGCTGAGTGATCCATACTGGATTCCATTTGGAGAGGATGAATATGCACAAGTAACAGAGGTTTGTAAAGTTCCTGTCTCTATGGGAAAATTTTATAAAGAAGAGATTACTTGTCATGTGATTGACATGGATGACACTAATGTGCTTTTTGGAAGGCCATGGCATGAAAGCGTCAAAGGTGGTTATTGCAAGGATGACACATATTTATTTAGGTGGGAGTCACACAAAATTAAAATCAAGCCTGGAAGGAAGAACATCAAGAATTATCCTCCTAAGGTTTTCGAGAAGAAGTTAGAGTCCAAGTTTTCTTTGCCGGTTGAGATTAATAGTTTAATTGAAGAAAAGCCAGAAGAATTTCTAATGGAAGAACCTCCACAAGAATTCATGGATGAAGACCAAGAAGAGGTTAAAGATGAAATTGCTCATGAAGACATGGTTATTTGTACTGATGAAGTCTTGGAGCCTAAAATAAATCATTCAGAGCCAGATGTTATTCAAGAGTACAACCTTGAGAGCTGTGAAGAATCTACTAAGGTTGCCTATAACAGACTCATCTATGGTGTTGGGTTCATGATTGTGTCATCAGAATATGCAGAAGATCCAGCCAATAATCCACATGTCCAATTGTCTAATTTTTTCTCAGGTCTTTTGTCTACCTATTCCTGTCCTTTATTCAAGAGGAACTCGAGGGCGAGTTCTTTCATAGTGGAGGAGAATGATGTAGGACGAGAATGGACTCAGTTTAGCAGAAAAACCATAAAAGTAAAGAAGCGGTGTAGAATCAAGAAGAGTGATTGGAAAATTGGTAACTCACGCGTAATCAGGTTACTAGCCGCTGGAATATTCAAGAAGATTTGGTTTTAGACTTTTCGGGTTTCTCGTGCGAAAAGTCAGGTTTTGATTTTGAATCAGATTTGACTAACTTTTGGCCAGAATGTCCGTTTGAAACGCATGATACATTTCCAGAATGGGAACGACGAGATCTTCAAGACTCACTTTAGTGAGCCCTATCAGATTTAGGCCAAAATGTATCGTCTTCATTATCCGATTCGTGATTTAATATTTTTAGGTTAGTTTTACATTCTTTTTATTTTAGGTTTTCTAGTTTATTATGGATTTGTTTTGTTTTAATCCGTGGGCTTTAGGGTTTCATTGTTAGTCGCCCTAGGGTTTCTTTTCCCATATATAAGCAACCTTAAACGGCTGCAGAACTATCTTTTATCATATTATCAATCAAAATTGAGATTTTTCTCTCTTTCTCTGGTGGATTCCAGAATTATGTCTTTTAGGGTTTATCGCTTGTAAACCCCGTTACTTCCGCCCGCGTCAGTTGGTATCAGAGCGGGTTTCGCCCACTTCTTAGCAGACGACGATCCAAGGGAGAAGTTCACAACCACCAAACTCAACGACGCTGGTCGTAGAGTATCTATCAAAGAAAGTTTCGTTGAAGAGGAACATACCAAGGGATTTGCCCTAGGACAACCTCATCAATCAAAAAAAAAAAAAAAAAAACAAAGAAGAAAGAAGAAAGAAGAAACATGGAACATTGGATATTCACAACGCCGGATTATGACGACTTCCGAACTACATGTGTCATCAAAGACAAGGTATGCTCTGTAATAATTGACAGTGGTCTACGAGAGAATTTTGTAGCAAACAAAATTGTGGATTATTTTCAATTGCCGACAGTGAAGCTGAGTGATCCATACTGGATTCCATTTGGAGAGGATGAATATGCACAAGTAACAGAGGTTTGTAAAGTTCCTGTCTCTATGGGAAAATTTTATAAAGAAGAGATTACTTGTCATGTGATTGACATGGATGACACTAATGTGCTTTTTGGAAGGCCATGGCATGAAAGCGTCAAAGGTGGTTATTGCAAGGATGACACATATTTATTTAGGTGGGAGTCACACAAAATTAAAATCAAGCCTGGAAGGAAGAACATCAAGAATTATCCTCCTAAGGTTTTCGAGAAGAAGTTAGAGTCCAAGTTTTCTTTGCCGGTTGAGATTAATAGTTTAATTGAAGAAAAGCCAGAAGAATTTCTAATGGAAGAACCTCCACAAGAATTCATGGATGAAGACCAAGAAGAGGTTAAAGATGAAATTGCTCATGAAGACATGGTTATTTGTACTGATGAAGTCTTGGAGCCTAAAATAAATCATTCAGAGCCAGATGTTATTCAAGAGTACAACCTTGAGAGCTGTGAAGAATCTACTAAGGTTGCCTATAACAGACTCATCTATGGTGTTGGGTTCATGATTGTGTCATCAGAATATGCAGAAGATCCAGCCAATAATCCACATGTCCAATTGTCTAATTTTTTCTCAGGTCTTTTGTCTACCTATTCCTGTCCTTTATTCAAGAGGAACTCGAGGGCGAGTTCTTTCATAGTGGAGGAGAATGATGTAGGACGAGAATGGACTCAGTTTAGCAGAAAAACCATAAAAGTAAAGAAGCGGTGTAGAATCAAGAAGAGTGATTGGAAAATTGGTAACTCACGCGTAATCAGGTTACTAGCCGCTGGAATATTCAAGAAGATTTGGTTTTAGACTTTTCGGGTTTCTCGTGCGAAAAGTCAGGTTTTGATTTTGAATCAGATTTGACTAACTTTTGGCCAGAATGTCCGTTTGAAACGCATGATACATTTCCAGAATGGGAACGACGAGATCTTCAAGACTCACTTTAGTGAGCCCTATCAGATTTAGGCCAAAATGTATCGTCTTCATTATCCGATTCGTGATTTAATATTTTTAGGTTAGTTTTACATTCTTTTTATTTTAGGTTTTCTAGTTTATTTTGGATTTGTTTTGTTTTAATCCGTGGGCTTTAGGGTTTCATTGTTAGTCGCCCTAGGGTTTCTTTTCCCATATATAAGCAACCTTAAACGGCTGCAGAACTATCTTTTATCATATTATCAATCAAAATTGAGATTTTTCTCTCTTTCTCTGGTGGATTCCAGAATTATGTCTTTTAGGGTTTATCGCTTGTAAACCCCGTTACTTCCGCCCGCGTCAGTTGGTATCAGAGCGGGTTTCGCCCACTTCTTAGCAGACGACGATCCAAGGGAGAAGTTCACAACCACCAAACTCAACGACGCTGGTCGTAGAGTATCTATCAAAGAAAGTTTCGTTGAAGAGGAACATACCAAGGGATTTGCCCTAGGACAACCTCATCAATCAAAAAAAAAAAAAAAAAACAAAGAAGAAAGAAGAAAGAAGAAACATGGAACATTGGATATTCACAACGCCGGATTATGACGACTTCCGAACTACATGTGTCATCAAAGACAAGGTATGCTCTGTAATAATTGACAGTGGTCTACGAGAGAATTTTGTAGCAAACAAAATTGTGGATTATTTTCAATTGCCGACAGTGAAGCTGAGTGATCCATACTGGATTCCATTTGGAGAGGATGAATATGCACAAGTAACAGAGGTTTGTAAAGTTCCTGTCTCTATGGGAAAATTTTATAAAGAAGAGATTACTTGTCATGTGATTGACATGGATGACACTAATGTGCTTTTTGGAAGGCCATGGCATGAAAGCGTCAAAGGTGGTTATTGCAAGGATGACACATATTTATTTAGGTGGGAGTCACACAAAATTAAAATCAAGCCTGGAAGGAAGAACATCAAGAATTATCCTCCTAAGGTTTTCGAGAAGAAGTTAGAGTCCAAGTTTTCTTTGCCGGTTGAGATTAATAGTTTAATTGAAGAAAAGCCAGAAGAATTTCTAATGGAAGAACCTCCACAAGAATTCATGGATGAAGACCAAGAAGAGGTTAAAGATGAAATTGCTCATGAAGACATGGTTATTTGTACTGATGAAGTCTTGGAGCCTAAAATAAATCATTCAGAGCCAGATGTTATTCAAGAGTACAACCTTGAGAGCTGTGAAGAATCTACTAAGGTTGCCTATAACAGACTCATCTGTGGTGTTGGGTTCATGATTGTGTCATCAGAATATGCAGAAGATCCAGCCAATAATCCACATGTCCAATTGTCTAATTTTTTCTCAGGTCTTTTGTCTACCTATTCCTGTCCTTTATTCAAGAGGAACTCGAGGGCGAGTTCTTTCATAGTGGAGGAGAATGATGTAGGACGAGAATGGACTCAGTTTAGCAGAAAAACCATAAAAGTAAAGAAGCGGTGTAGAATCAAGAAGAGTGATTGGAAAATTGGTAACTCACGCGTAATCAGGTTACTAGCCGCTGGAATATTCAAGAAGATTTGGTTTTAGACTTTTCGGGTTTCTCGTGCGAAAAGTCAGGTTTTGATTTTGAATCAGATTTGACTAACTTTTGGCCAGAATGTCCGTTTGAAACGCATGATACATTTCCAGAATGGGAACGACGAGATCTTCAAGACTCACTTTAGTGAGCCCTATCAGATTTAGGCCAAAATGTATCGTCTTCATTATCCGATTCGTGATTTAATATTTTTAGGTTAGTTTTACATTCTTTTTATTTTAGGTTTTCTAGTTTATTTTGGATTTGTTTTGTTTTAATCCGTGGGCTTTAGGGTTTCATTGTTAGTCGCCCTAGGGTTTCTTTTCCCATATATAAGCAACCTTAAACGGCTGCAGAACTATCTTTTATCATATTATCAATCAAAATTGAGATTTTTCTCTCTTTCTCTGGTGGATTCCAGAATTATGTCTTTTAGGGTTTATCGCTTGTAAACCCCGTTACTTCCGCCCGCGTCATCTTTCTTTTTAAGATCTAGTGTTACAAGCGAATCCAAATTAGCTGTAAAAAGTGGTAGAACTGTTGGACTTAGAGAGTTCAGAGTGAAAGGCTTGGATACTCGTGTTTGATTGGTTTTACTTAATCAACTATCCTTAGTTAGTTAATTGCAGGTGAAAATAAAATAGGAAACACCCTCTCATCCTAATATTTGCCTTCACTGCTGGAAATGCAATAATTAATTAATCATTATTATTTTTGTTTTTTGAATTTCAGTGTTTCATAAGGAACAGTGCAGCATGAAGATAATTTCCATGTGAAAGACACTCCCAGAACTTCTTGTTCGTCTACTTGGAGTGGTATCTTGTATGCTGGTAATCATTAATTGCCCAGCATGCTGGTATTATTTATGTAACTATCGAATATGATTCTAGTGCCGTGGTGGAGTTGGTCTAAAAAAACTGTAGATTAATCTCAATAGCTCTCTCAAAAATTTGATTCAATATCGAGAGCAGGATAGTGTTGCAGATGGTCTTGCCAATAATGCACTGGGATTACGCCTTCATATTCTTCAGGATCCCCCTCAGTCTATCCAAGCTTTACTTGCTGCTGACTCTGTTGGTGTCTCCAAGTGTAGAACCGTAGTTTTTGTAGTGTTTGGGCCCTTGACCACCTTGATATAGCAAAGTATCGTTTAATTTTTGACATCATACATAGGAGCTGATCCTGATTCGATAGCATGTACTGCAAGAAGACAATCCATGCACTAGGGGAACTCCCTCCTATCATGTCTTTCATTATTAGCTGAAACATTCTTATATCTTTTTATAGTGCTTAATAGAATTGTGGTTTATATTACTATCCTTTGGTTCTGGTGTCACTGTGTCAGTGATTCATTTTCATCTTAATTGCTGGAGTATTGATATGAAAGAGGAATTGTGTTTGGAATTAAATTCTCTTTGGTGCATTTAGGAAAACGAAGAGAAGGAAAAAGAAAAAAGGAAAATCAAATGGACAGAGTGAGCAAATCAAAGAGTATTACAGTATATTCAAGCTTGTGTCCTGGGTTCTGCTAAAGGAAAAACTTAATTAAGCAATTCCACAGTGCTTCTCTTTCAAGATTTCCTTGGTGCTTGTGTCTTCAAAGTACGTGCTTCAAACATTTTCAAGAGCAAAACGATCCCAAAATAATGTAAGGCATGGTGAAATACCAAAACTTTAAGAACTTTAGATAGCTTGAAGCAGGCATTATAGAGAGGCACACATGGAGACTGGGTTTGTAAAGAGTGAGGTGGTGTATGATGATCATAAATACTTGTTATTCAATCTACTAGCTGTATATTGTATATAAGGGATTGAGACAATGACACAATTGGTCCTGAAATCTAAGTTGCCAGACAAGTAACATTCTTAACAAATGGCCAGTGACTCATTCTTAATGACATAACTTTACTCGATATATCGACTTCTTCAACATGATTCAATTTGAGTTGAGAAATGTTTCTATTTCACTCTGAAGATTTGGTTAGAGGTTACATTTGAATTCTGCAGGAGAATATTAGGCAGAAAATTAGGCTTACTGTTGAAATCAGAGAGGTGCTATTTGAGGAGGTTTTAGTGTGCGATGCAGAGCCTGTTTGCTAAAATTTGTCTTAAAATGTGTCTTAGAAGAAGAGATTTGATTCTCAATCAGAACACCGCAAACAAAGGTATTCTCAGTTTGGTTATTTCTAGTTTCCTTGTGAATAAATACAAATGACTCAATGAACTGTTGTAGTAACATCGATCTGGACAAATTCTAGGGAGTTTTACATAATTAAATGATATATTGAACTCACCAAATAGTGAAAGCTGGTTTATCCATCACACTATGTTGGACTCTCCGGCAACCAACCGTATCATTGGCAGCTAAGGCCTTAAGCAGTTATCATGTGCTCTCTAGGCATCCTGGTTCCAGTCAGTACATCCCTGATTACACGTAGTTCAGCTAAAACTTTCCCAATCTCCATTCGCGCTTTGGGCAAATGCACAGAACAAGCAACTCCTATCCTAGCAATGGAAATAAGGCACTCTTCAACTCTTCGTGTTTCATCATTTTGGACATCATTCCTATTGCTTGCAGGATTTGTACTAGTGCTGCTTTCCTTTTCTTGAAGAAGCACAGGATCACATATTTCTTTCACACGTTCAGGCAAAGCCATCAGAACAAAATTGTGCAAGTCGATGTCGTCTGTAAACATGTCATCTGTTGGCCTCTTACCAGTAAGCATCTCCAGTAACAGGATTCCATAGCTATACACGTCTCCGTAGGTTGACACCTTACTTCCCATGCCATACTCTATACATTATTTGCATAAAAGCATATTGGTTATAGTCATAAACTAAAATAAAGAAGTTGCATTTTCTTGTAAATCTCAGGAAAGAATTTGAAGCATTGGTCAATTCAGTATTACCTGGGGGAATATAGCCAATGGTACCCGTTATCGAGTTGGAAGAGCGTTCTAGCGAAGAAACCGGACAAGAAGTGTTTGGGAGGTAACTTGCCAAACCAAAGTCACAAACACAGGCAGTCATGTCTTTTTCCAAGAGAACGTTACTGGGCTTTAAATCACAATGAACTATTGGGATGTGAAAATAATTGTGCAAATAATCCAAAGCGCTAGCTACGTCAATGGCAATATTTACCCTTTGGATAAGATTCAAATGCACCTCCACAATGGGTAGCTCAACTACTCTGTCAGCTGAATCATGCAGCCACTCATCTAGACTTCCATGCATCATGTACTCAAAAACCAAAGCTTTGAACTCATTTCCTTGAAAATCAATACTAGAGCAAGCAGTCACTAGTTTGACAAGATTTCGGTGCCTAGTGTTTTTCAAGAATTGACATTCAGCTATGAAACTATTAGAAGTAGTCGCGTTTTGAAGATTGAGTACTTTGACAGCAACAATTCTTTCTTTTGGCTGATCGAGAACTCCCCAGAACACAGAACCAGAACTACCGGCACCAATCAAATTCCAAGAAGAGAACCCACCAGTTGCTTGAAAGAGATCTCCATATGACAACTTTAAGAATGAAATGTCCAATGATCGTTCTGAAGTTGACTGAACTCTTGCTTTTCTTTGCTCAACTCTTGCTTTTCTTGATCTATAGAGGCGTACAAAGCACACCACTAAGATAATAATTCCAATTGTCCCACAAAAAAATGGGATAATTGGTTTATACTTAGAAAATGATTTTGGCTTATTTGAGTTGGATCGATTAGAGATAAAATTGACCGATCTTAACTGAGGTACACCTCCACAAATTCGTGTGTTTCCCATAATAGAAACCACACTTGTATTCCTGAAAACTCCTACTTCACCTTCAAAATCATTAAAGGATAGGTTCAAATTGAGCAAGAAGGTGAAATTCTGCAAATAATCGGGAATTGTTCCAGACAAGTTGTTACGAGAGAGGTCAAAATCTTGAATCTGCCGCAAAGAACTCAAAGATTCAGGAATTCTCCCATGCAACATGTTTCCGTTCAGGTGCAAACTTATCAAATTTGTGCATCGGCTAATTTCTTTTGGGATATCACCTTCGAAGAAGTTGTTCCCGAGGTGTAGTACTTGCAGCCGGGACAATCGACCAATTTCTTGAGGGATGGTGTGGTTGAAGCTATTGCTTTGGAGATTTAATGTCCTGAGAAAGCTCAAGTTTCCGATGTGTGGAGATAGAATACCCATCAGGTGGCTGGACTGGAGGTCCAGAACCGTGACTCGCTGGTGTCTTCGGCCGCAAGTAATCCCTCGCCACTCATCACATAAGTTGGAGGAATCATTCCAGGAGCTAAGGATCCCCAGAGGATCACTGACTATTTCAGATTTAAAGGCAAGCAAGGATAGTCTTTCCACCTCATTTCCTCTTAGATTTGAAGAGGCCAAGTTGATGATCATCAGGGGAAACAGTAGCATATATACTAAGCAAATCCTCACACCCATGCATGAGATCTCCATTAATTTAGGCCAGAAAGTATAGCTCAGTTTTTGAATTTGGGAGGCAGAGTTTAAAATGAAAATTTCATGCAAGGTTTCTCAAGTTGCTGTGAAGACTGAAGAGAAAAAAAATGGTGAATAGCTTGAGTCTATAGGCCACAGATTTGCCAATCTCATCATAAACAAAGTCATCCGTATAAAAGGGGGACTAATTCTATGACTCATTCAACGCAATTCACTCTCAATCCACACCAGTTTTCTTTTCTCCATTGAATTTTCAATCATATACAGTTGACTCCAGTCTTCAGCTGGACTAATGAGCTATAGAAAAATAATAGCCACATATGAGGGTTCCTATGTGGTCGCAAACGTTGAACATGCACGTAGTGGCCTCAGAACCCCGAAAATTCCAATTCTTGAAATCTCAGCTAAAAATGAAATTAATGGCGTCTTGGAGACCTTAGAGTCCGCGGATTGGTATTTTAACTGGGAAGCAGGATTATATATCGATGTTAATTTCTTTATTAATTTGATGTTTCCTTATTCATTTAGGTAGTTAGACTTGTTTAATTCAACATATGCATCGTAAAAGTGCAGTATGATCAAATTTGCATTATAAACCAATATTAAACAACAGCGATGCTTCTATGTTTCAGATAACATTTTCTTGGCATGGCTAACCCTACTCTGACAAATTGTGATGTGTTATCTTTATGGGATCCCCCTTAATTAGTGTTCTGAAATTTGCACGGGGATCAGTTGGTATCCGGCATTCTTAGCATGTTAAGATTTTGTAGAAAATATTGTGTATCATAATTGTAATTGAATCAGGATTGTTGAGATATTACTTTAGGAGATTACGTAGATTACTTACCTTATTAATTCCTAGATTGTTGTAGTAGGACTCAAGTACTTTTAGACCTCTCTTGTATAAAACGTTTTCTGTATCTATCAATGAGAATATCTTCAACCAATATTCTTCTTTTCATGGTATCAGAGCAGGACTAGAATCCTGAATCCATAGCCGCTGCACCTTGTCTCTAGTGCAACAAATTTTCTTCTCATTCCGTTGTACTCTATATCTCGTACAACAGTCCTCGATCTCGTCTTCATGGGAAATCAAAATTTCAAATCATTTTTCATTGATCATTCTGATCATCCGGCCTTGGTGATAGTGTTCAATCAACATAATCGACCAAATCAATCTAATCGGCAAGACGGTTCCTCCGGTTGCAATCCTCTCTCCGAGCAACAATTTCAGCAAGTTTTGGCTATTTTGAATCACAAAGGATCTGATGATTCTTCTAGTCCTCAATCACATTCAGCTGCCATGGCTATTAGGAGCAACAAGCCCAATCAGTCCTATTCTTCAGGTTTATCTAAGATCGCTTCCCGCAGCTGGATCATTGACAGCGGGGCGACGGATCACATCTCTTCATCTCCTAAATTATTTTCGCATAAGAGTAAAAATTGTTCATTGCCTCCTGTGTTATTACCTAGCGGAGAGAAGGCTAATATTTTTGCAAAAGGATCATTGCCTCTGAATTCTGTGTATTACTTGCGTGATGTATTGTGTGTGCCTACATTCAAAGTTGATCTGTTATCGGTCAGTCGTCTGACAAGGGGCTTGAATTGTTCTGTGACTTTTTTCCCATATTGGTGTATTTTGCAGGATCTGGTTTCGAAGAGAACGATTGGTTTGGGTAAGCAACGTGACGGTCTCTACTATTTGGTGGCATTAGCGACGGAGAAAACCACAACCAAACCACATCATTCATCACCCATTCAACCTGCCTGTCACCTCACCATGTCCTCTACCAACCTTTGGCATCGTCGTTTGGGCCATGTTTCGTCTCGTCCTCTACATTATATTGCTAAATATTTCTTAAATATTTCTCTTAATTCGCATCATGCTTGCGATGTTTGTCCATTAGCAAAGCAGAGTCGTCTTTCTTTTGGTACTAGTTCTATCTCATCTGTTCAACCTTTTGATCTTATTCATTGTGATATTTGGGGTCCTTATAAACATTCTCTTCTCTTTCTGGTGCCCATTATTTTCTTACTATTGTGGATGATTATTCTCGTTTTACTTGGGTTTTTTTAATGCAACATAAACATGAAACTCAATCTTTAGTAAAACAATTTTTTGCTTTTGCATCTACTCAATTCTCATCACAGATTAAAACTTTTCGCAGTGATAATGGGGCTGAGTTCCTTTCTCTTCAAAAATTTTTCCAAGATAATGGAGTCCTTTTCCAGCATTCTTGTGTTTATACGCCCCAACAAAATGGGGTAGTGGAACGCAAGCATCGCCATATCCTCCAGGTTGCCCGCGCTTTTAAATTTCAGGCTAACCTTCCTCCAAAATTTTGGGGAGAATGTGTACTTACTGCTGTGCATGTTATTAATCGTTTACCCACTCCATTGCTCTCTTTTAATACACCTTTTGAGCGTCTTTATTCCAAATCTCCTTCTTTTCATCACCTTCGTGTTTTTGGTTGTCTAGCTTATGCTACTACCGTCAATATCACACATAAATTTGCTCCTAGAGCTGTCCAGTGCATCTTCATCGGTTATCCCATTGGTCAGAAGGCCTATAAACTCTACGATCTCTCTACTCACAAAATTTTTTCTAGTCGTGATGTAGTTTTTCATGAACATATTTTTCCATATCAGTCTACTCCTGAACCACATTCCCTTCCAATTCGTCCTTTGGCCCACATCACAGCTCCCACGTCTTCAACCCAGTCAGCCCAGATCGCCCAGCCATCCCCAGGCCCACCACCTACTCAACCCAGTCAATCTGAAGAACCCGATCCTACGTCTCCTTCTTCCAGTTCTTCTCCAACCCAGCGCGACCTTCACCCAGTGCCGTCCCAGCTCTCCCAGCCGCACTCTGATCTTTCGCTGCAGCAACTCGCCTGTCCGCCTCCATCCAGCTCGCCCCCATCCGATCCACCTTCATCCCCACTCAATTCCATCACACAGCAATCGTCTCCTGCTGCACCGCAGCCGGCTGTCCAGCCACCTATCCCGGAATCGCCACTACCTTCCCCAGACCCACAGCCTCTTCGTCGCTCTGCCCGGCCACGCCAGCCCTCGGTCCGTTTAAGCGATTACATCTGTTCGCAGGTCACCTCCGCCTTCCCAAATCAGTCATCTTCTTCGTTTCCAGGTTCTGTCAAAGGTACGCGCTATCCTTTGTGCAACTACATTTCATATCACCGCTATACTCCTGCACATCAGTCTTTTATTGCTCAGATTAGCCAGGCTACTGAGCCCCGCACTTATGCTGAAGCTGCTCCTCATCCGGATTGGCAAGAAGCTATGCGTTGTGAATTGCAAGCATTAGAGGCCAATAACACCTGGACTCTCACCCCGTTACCAGCTGGAAAGACACCTATAGGTTGTCGGTGGGTTTATAAAATCAAGCATCGCTCAGATGGTTCTATTGAACGGTACAAAGCCCGTTTGGTTGCTAAAGGCTTCACTCAAATGGAAGGTATCGATTATCATGAAACTTTCTCTCCTACTGCGAAAATTACTTCTGTTCGATGCTTGTTATCGTTGGCTGCTGCTCAAAATTGGGCAATTCACCAGTTAGATGTCAATAATGCTTTTTTACATGGTGATCTTGATGAGGAAATTTTCATGTCTCCTCCTCCTGGTCTTCGGCGACAGGGGGAGAACTTAGTTTGTCGCCTTAACAAATCTCTATATGGTTTAAAACAAGCTTCTCAGCAATGGTTTGCAAAATTCTCTGATGCTATTCGATCAGCTGGGTATATTCAATCTAAGGCAGATTACTCATTATTTACTCGTAAACAGGGGAAGTCATTCACTGCTTTATTGATATATGTTGATGACATATTAATCACTGGTAATGATCCCATCACCATTTCTGCTTTAAAGAACTTTCTCAACAGCAGCTTTCGCATTAAGGATCTTGGTGATTTAAAGTATTTTCTTGGCATAGAAGTTTCTCGTTCCAAGAATGGAATCTATATTTCTCAGAGAAAGTATGCATTGGAAATTATCAGTGATGCAGGTTTATTGGGAGCAGCTCCTGTTGATACTCCTATGGAGCGTGGTTTGAAATTATCTAACAAGGGAGATTTGCTTAAGGATGCTTCACACTACAGGAGATTGGTTGGCAGATTGATCTATCTCACCATCTCAAGGCCTGATATAACTTACTCAGTGCATGTGTTGAGCAGGTTTATGCATGAGCCACGCAAACCTCACATGGAAGCAGCTTTACGAGTTGTTCGCTATCTCAAGAATACGCCAGGACAAGGACTGTTTTTTTCTTCACAAAGTGATTTTAGACTTCGTGCTTACTGTGATTCAGATTGGGCTGGTTGTCCCATGACTTGAAGATCCACTACAGGCTATTGTGTATTTTTTGGTTCCTCACTAATTTCTTGGAAATCAAAGAGACAAAAGACAGTTTCACTCTCTTCTGCCGAGGCGGAATATAGATCAATGACAGGAGCTTGTTGTGAGTTGACGTGGTTGAGGAGTCTTCTTAGAGATTTGAATATTCTTCATTCAAAGCCTGCTTTGCTGTATTGTGACAATAGAGCAGCTTTGCATATTGCAGCTAATCATGTCTTTCATGAAAGGACCAGACATATTGAAATGGATTGTCACTATATCAGGGACAAGATTCAAGATGGTTCAGTAGCTACAAAGCATGTGAGTTCCTCTTTTCAATTAGCTGATGTTTTCACAAACGCCTTGGGAAAGGAAGTTTTCATTCCTTTGATTCGCAAGTTGGGAGCTTGTGACATTCATTCTCCAACTTGAGGGGGAGTGTAGAAAATATTGTGTATCATAATTGTAATTGAATCAGGATTGTTGAGATATTACTTTAGGAGATTACGTAGATTACTTACCTTATTAATTCCTAGATTGTTGTAGTAGGACTCAAGTACTTTTAGACCTCTCTTGTATAAAACATTTTCTGTATCTATCAATGAGAATATCTTCAACCAATATTCTTCTTTTCAGATTTCAAAATTAGAAAATTGGATTCATCCACTATGTAATATTAGTTAAGTGCTCAACTGCCTCAACAGTAAATGGAACACAGCAAGACTGATGTGCACTATGGCGCACACGCTTGACTAAAATATAAGACCATTCTGCCACATTTTCCTACAAACCTGGCTTCATCGACCAGCCAGTTTTTTATGTAACTCAATACTATCAGAGGTGTTTTGGTCTTGATTTGATGGAAGTTATCAACTATTCTCTAATTTTGGAAGAAAATTCGTTTTCCCTCCCAATTTGCAAAAAAATAAAGGGGTGAAACGTGGCTACAGACAAACTTGTGAAATCACCCTCTATATACTCTGCCTCTCTTGGGGCTCCTTCATGGTTTAATGGTTGCCCACCAAGCTGGTATTAAGGATTGAATATGATTCCACTAGGCAATGATCAAATTGTTTGATTCCAGCTGGTTGTCATGATAGGGGTGCGGATGAAGTAATTTGGTGGCGCACATCTAGTAAGTTTACTGTCAATTATGCTTAACAGAGTTGTTTCAACTATAACGCTAGTTCTGATCAGAATTGGAAGCATCTTTGGAAGCTGCTCATAAATGCTTCACATAATTGCTTTGTCGTGGAAGATTTCTTACTAATGAGCAGAGATGGAAAAGGAAATTAACTTCTGATCTTAGTTGAAATTTCTGTGACGGAAATGTGGGATGCAAATAGTACTTTAATTAAGAAACAGCAGAAGCAAGGGATCACCAAATGGTGCAAAGATGTAAAACTACAAAGAACACAATAAATCTAAAACAGATGAAGGTATTCCGGGAAAATAACTCATTAATATACTTCAAAAGTCATATTTGAGTTGTACAACATTCTTCTCCAAAAGTTTCCATGACTACTTCTCTTCAATAATATATCTATATGCTAAAAGCTAACAATGGTAACACCGAGACATACAAAAAGCAAAGGAAATTTTGTTCTATGACCAAAACAAACAAGGAAAATGTCTCCTCAACTCCCAAGCAGCACGATTCTATGCAACAAGAAATGCACCCCTTCTTTATCATGTTCAACAACAACAACAAAAAAGGACCAATTAAAACAGTAAAAGTATCAGATCAGTCCTCATGAATAGAAATCGAGTCATCAACCATACACAAAATCCCTTAATTTGAAATGCAAGAACCAGAAATGAGAAAATATGAGCATCAGATCAATCCTCATGTGATTTGAAGAACTATGACTCATTCGCTAGGTAGTGAACAGGAGCTTTTTCTCTTGAAGAACATATCACGCAATAAAAGTAATTTGGTTAAAGCTATGAGAGGAATACCAAAACAATTTCGAAGGTTTTATAGGTAGCTTTCGGGGTTTAGTTGAGACACTTAGACCCCCATATGGTTATCCTCTAGTATGAATACTAAATATACCCTTAATTTTGTCTCCTCCGAACTGTCTTCTTAATATCAAATCTATCCAGTTGACATCAATCTCTTCCTCGGGACCCAGTTCTATCCATCACCATCACCACCCAAAGATCTCAATTTCTTTCTGAACCATATTTCCCTCAATCCAATCATCATGACCCCCCAGCCCCCTAATCATTTGATTTCTCCACCCGGACTACTGTATAGCGCACCACCAACATAAAAGAACCTTCCTCAACCTGACCCTTATACTCACACAAATGACACACACCTAGGTTTACACAGAATGGTTGGACTTGATTGTTATTTAGTTCAGACTAATATTGCTGTGGTGGGCACTTGTCCACAAGGCTTGTACTTGATTATGTATTGACAAGATATAAAGACTACTTTACATGTATCATTTCAGGGACAGGTCAATGGAACATTTTCTGCAATACTATTCCTTTATTACCTTGGCTGGATGCAGAAGCAGTGGAAAAGAAAAAAAAAAAAAAAAAATTGCACCCATAAACATACTGCATCTGCATGCAATCTGCTATTCATTCTCCAATACATGTATGATAAATGTGAATATCAACACACAGGTTTTTTACCTTAGAAAGCTGCCGACGCATCAATGTAGACAAAGCCGTATCAAGAAGAATTCAACTTTCCAAGGCTTGCTTTAGCCAAATCTAGTTGTTCTGACCAATACCCACAATGAAGAAGGAAAATTGCATCAGTAGAGCTGTTTCCAAGCCAGAGAAAGTCACCTTAGAAGTTGATAGAAAAATTTCTACTCTGTTCAGATGCCGATGCTTTCTGGATTGTCGTATGGAAAAATAAGTTCCCATTCTTCTGATACACCGTCTGTAGTTAAGGAAAAACAAAATTCACATTTCAGTAAAGTAAGAAAGCATTACATCCACAAGAAAGGATGAGAATGACAACTGGGTTTTGAATTTATATAGTAAAGAATGAAAAGTGAGAAACCTAAAGGAAACTAAAAGCCAGAGCAGATTAAAAATAAAATCAAAAGAGCAAGCCTACTCATTTTTTAAAAATTTTGACTAACAATTCGGCAGAAAATGAAATTGTCACATGCAGACCCCGAGACTTAACTGACAAGCTTGATTACATATAACAACATCAAAAGTTTAACAAATAACACATTTAGGAATCCACAGAGATTTAAAAGAAACTGCAATCACCACAACCCATGAAATAGACATTCCACTAAAAAATAATATATTAGATGCACAGTCCATAAAGCAAACCCACAAAGAAACCGTTCTTTGAAATATTTTTGCATGTAATTCATAAAACTTCCCTTAAATCTCCGTCGTCTAATTATTATTACAAAGTAGTTTATTACTTTTCTCATTTCTCCAAACTCTTTCCTACTCTGAAACTGGGCTAGGATTATGGCTACCAAGTACAGCCCATAAAACCCAGATTCCGCTTGGGTCTTTCACCCTAGGGAGTAAGGACTAGGGACTAAGGAAATAAATCCCTTCTTAATTTATTGCTGGTTCCTAACCAACACATTCAAGAATTCTTCCTTTTCCATTCTTATATTCTTTTCAATAAAAGTTCAAAACCTGCAGAATAACAAAACTGATGCAAAGATAAAACAGTTCATACATAGGGGGCACCTGTAGTGATGATATTATCAGAAGTAATAGCTCTCAAAGCCTAGCAGCTAGCGCCTTAGCAATGATATTATAAAGGTTGGTTATCAGACTTATGGGTCTCTAATTCCAAATTTTCAAAGATCTGATCTGCCTTCTGCATTAACTATTCTATTTCTGAAAATAAATAAATAAATTTCCAAAAGACCTTGTCACAGCATCGCTGAAATAATAGCACTGTAAAACCGCCAGGTCCCGGAGACTTATCCTTGCAGCAGCAATTTGAAACTCAAAATTGACCTTATATTCACCTCAATTTTGCCTAAACTTGTGCCCCACTCCAATCCTTCAAGACCCCAGCAAGTTCTCTCAGAGCTTGAATACAATCTTGCATAATTAAAGCGATCCAACTTACTCAATTAAGTTTCTCAAATCTCAAAGCAATCCAAGTCTCAACTACCCCTTTTAAAAGAGAAAAAATTAGAAGAGTCCTCAACTACTCTAACTTACTCAATTATCTTTTCCTTCTCCAATTAGTCACTGTATGAAATTTAGAGTTGTTGACCCTACATCACTTCAACTACCGTAGTTTTTCTCTTTGCCTCCATTACTCCCCTCTATAAAGACCAATTAACCAAATCTATTCCTCGAGGAAGCCTGTCCGTCCTCTTCTTCATTCAGGCCCTCCCTCTCTTCCAATACATCCATATAGTCAGCTGTACATCCAGCTCTTCTTTCTTTCCCTTAGTCTCCCAACCTTTACTCCATTCTGTTAGTTTTCTTTTTAAAATTTAGGCTTAACCCTCCCATCTTGAAACTCCCATCATCCCACCACTTATCTTTCACAAGGGAAGCATGCTCCAACCATATATCTTGGCTCTATAGGCCTCAGACCCCATATTACTTTTGGCATGCCCAACGAATTGGATAATGATCAAATGTTACCTTGGAAGAGCAAGCTGCCTCACGTTTAAGAATTTGTCTCCCCTCGACCATAAAATCTATTGAATCTGCAGCAAACTGCTTCTTACCTCGCAAACTGCTTCTTACCTCATATTAGAGGAAGTGAACTTGGCATTGTGAAGAACTCCATCCAAAATATTGGCGCCCAAAATGAAGTTACTAAATTTTTTCAAATTTCACTTTTGCATTTCACCCATTGATCTTTCGGAAGTAAATCTGACCACATGAAAATATCCTCCTACACACCAACATGGCTCACGGTTTGCTAACTCCTCCCAAAAGCTACACTCTAGCTTTATAAGGCCAATAAACACCGGATAACCACCAGTTTTGCACCTATCCGTTCTAGTTTAACTGAAATAGAAAGCACCCGCTATGGATTCCACAACAGAGATCTACTTAGTAATATGTAACATCACAATACCACATCGTCTACCACATTCTGATAGAGAAACCCGACACTGGAATTTGGAACCTTCACCACTTGCTCTTTCCTAATGCTCACCAGACCACTTCTATTCCAGGCATTCCAGCTAATGATCTTCATTCATACCTTTTTCTGTCCCCTTTCCGCTTCCTGCGCCCTTCTTCTCATGTTTTACTTCAAACAAGTTATCTCTTTTATTCCATCTTCCACTTGCGGAGCGATCATACCAGCACCACTTCTACATAGCTGATCCTTCACTACTTGCCTTTTTCTACAGCCCACCACCCCACTTATATTCCATGGATTCCAGCTAATGATCTTCATTCATACCGTTTGCTGTTCCCCTTCTTACTTCCTGCCCCCTTCTTCTCATGTTTTACTTCACCTGAAATGTCTTTTATTCCATCTTCCACTTACCTCCTTTTCTACTTCTTCCGTTAGCAACAACACCCCACTATCCTCCAATTGAAATGCTGAGAAGCCATTCTGGCCAGCAATCAACCATTCCTCCTCACTTCGCTGATTGACAATCCTAGCAAATATCATTCGACTCCAGCATAAACTTCAGTATTTCTTCTTTTGTAACATGACGGCTGCTCTCCAGAGATTGCGGCCTTAAGCATCTGTTTTTCAACCGGCAAAGTGGTTTCCTTCGCTAATTCATCCCTCTCATGTGCTCAAATAAGAAAGTCCTTACATCAAAATCAATCTCATCCATGATTTAGTCATTACTTCCATCAGATGAGACATCTCAGCCATATTTGAGTTGCTTCGTCCTCCGAACAACCTTCAATTCACTTTCAATTGGAAAATTGCTCCAATGAAAACCATTCCCATCATCCTCAACCCTCACTTCTCATCCAAATCAATTGTTCTCCAATTCATGTGTTTATCCTATGTGATGGAGGATCTACATGACAGAAGCCAATAAAAGTTTACAAGAGACGTGGCAAAGAAGGTTCCTTGCTTCTCTCCAGGTTTGTGTGATGCAACCTAACCCTAGGTGTGATTCTTAGAACCTACTGGTCTAACTCCAGTAGTTAATTTTCTGTTTCTTGAGTTCACAGCAGATTATTCCGACAACATCCTTAGTTCTGCAGTTTCGTCTATTGGTCCTGCATCACTATGATTTCAGAATCAATCAACTGTTCAGGTACTTTGGACTTGTGTAAAATGAGACTGTCAGAACGAGGTGTGATGCTTCATTGTAGCCATTTGCATGAGCTTCAGAGCAGTAACCCCTTACCAAACTCATTTGTCAATATTCTGGTCTGAATCATCTTCCCATACTCAACATCACTGTTCTCTGCCCTTAACATCAAGACATTTATAATGTTTCTGACGCACTTGTTCGGACTTTAGTGGTACCCAAGACTATCACAAATTCTTTCTCACCTTCCCAATTCTTTTTTTTGATTTTGTTATTGAATCATCAAGAATAAGACAAAATCAAAAGATTTTTTCTCTCCACCTTCCAACTCCTAATTTTCTCTCAATTTTAGTCAAAATTTTCCAACAAGATTTATGTGAGGCCTTGGGAAGTTGAACAGGAGGAGACAGGAGAAATAGAAGGTGGTGACAATGAGTGGGTGCTGGAAGGGGGGGGGGGGGGGGGGGGAAGAGCAATGTTGGATTTCTGAGAACTCAAAACGAACTGGTGGCAGCAGAAACTAGTGATGAGTGATGGGAATAGTATTTACATGAATAAGTCATCCAACCTAAAGTATAATCAACACAAGCGTTGAGGATGCTTATTCTTTAGCTAGATGTCTTTGGAAACCAATTATCACCGAACTAATCAGCAAATAGATTGCTATCGATGAAAGTTAATGTAAGTATGAGTTGACTAAAGTGCAAATAATGCTCAATTCTGACTAAAGTTTGGTATGAAAGTAAACCATAGAAATTTGAAACCTGCATTATAAGATGTAGGACTAACCAACATGCTAGAAAGAAAGAGAGAAACTCTTAGCAGTGATGAATTGCAAAATAATTAACAAAACTCTACGGCATATCAAAATGAACAACTAGTATATGCAAGCCCCTGCTTTAGTGACTCTGAATCAATTGTTCATACTTATACTGACCTCATCGGAAGCACAGAACCTAAATACGTCTTAACAACTATTTATCAGTGCATATAATAGAGTCCAAATAGTGAAGCAGATTCTGAAACTCTCAAATGCACCAATCAAATCCAAACCTGAAGGATTAGCTACAGTGTCTGTGTAACCAGAATACCACCACCAACTTCAATTTTTTTTCTTTTTTTTTCTTTTTCCAAAACCAAATAGCCAAAAATTTCTACTCAAACACGATTCATATACTATTCCAACACATTCATAAGATTGGGTTGATGAAACAAATAACAAAAATCATAAATTTTGGATTTTATTTTGAAGGAGAGAGAGAGAGAGAGATACCCGGGACGATGAAAGAGCATTGAGCTCTGCAATTGCAACCTCGTGGCTGCGAATCTGCCATTTCTTTTCTGTTTTGGGTTTCTGAGAACTTCACCACCCAAAAAGTTATACAAACAAGCAGAGATTTGAAAAGAAATGTTCTGACCTTGAGAAAACTGAAGCTGAGGTATGTATATGTATATGTATAGTAGACAGGTCACAGGCACGCGCGCGCACACACGCGCGTGCGCGTGCGCGGGCATATTTCATACTAGTATCACTGTTAAAGTCCCAGTTGTGTGTGTATATATATATATGTAAAGAAAAAAGATCTGTATTAATCCAGCCTTTTCTCTTGCTTTTTCAGATAACTGAGATCTTGAAGCTGGTAAGAAGGGAATTAAGTGCAGAAATTAGATCTGTTTGATCTGCCCTTTGACTTGGTAATGTTCTCTCTCTTCTAACCATGTCATTTGATATAATATATGATCCATAGTTGTTTTTGATATTGTTGGTTCCTATGCTTAATCGTTCTGCATTTTTATGTTACAGAAGCAAATGCTAAGGAAATGCTTGAAAGAGCTGGAGTCTGATGAGAACTATATATGTGATGCCATATCTTTTGCAGAAGCAAATTTGCTGAAGAGAAAGAGATGCAAATAGTTGCTACCAGTACTGGCAGTGCACTTGGTGAGCTTGGTTTAGGTGAAATATAATCTTCTTTACAGAGTCCTTTTTGTCTAGTTGCCGAGGTAAAACCCTCGTCTGTTGTAAAGCACAAGTTCTCCTCTTCCATACCCTAGGAATTTTTGTTTCAAGTTTCACCTGTTTCGTATAGGTTTATGGTCTGTTTTGTACATGTGCCAGTCTGCCAGCTCAATAGATATTTTGGCTTTTTACATAGCATAGTTACATGTTCATTTCGTCTGATTAATCTCAGAATAAATTCCCCATGCTTCTAATTTCATTTTAGTTGCACAACAAAAATCCCAATTTTGAATGAGGTCATGATTCCAATCATGAAAATAGTGTATTTTTACCTTCATTTAACAATGAGAAGGTAGAAAAGGGAATCATAAATGACTAATCAAATATTGCAGATGCAACATAGCTTCTCCCCGAATTTGGTCTCTTCTTATTTTTCCAGTCGTTGTGAGCGGAAATGACTTCTTCCATACAAGGAACTTCTTTGGTATTTTAAACCTGCGAAAGATTGATAAAGAACACGTAAACCACCATATAGTAATAGTACATGGATTTGAGGAATCTGAATAGCAAAGAATCATAGATTTCAAGAGAGAGATACCCAGTCAAATTCTTTTCTTTACAGTATCGCAAAAGGATCTCACTGGAAATGTGAAGCATTGGATTTGCAACTGAGTCTTTGGTACTTGTATTCACCCATTGCCAGTTTCCTCTTATTTGAACACAAGCAACAACCATTTCCGTGAGACGAGCTTCTGGAATACCCACAACAACAACGCCGGTAACTCCTGGATGTCGTAATAGGGTTCTCTCTACCTGTATCATTGAACAACTTTCACTGCATCTTAAGTGGTAAAGAATGATCGAACATGAAATCTTCTACATGAAACATTATATACAATGGCTGCATACGATGAAATTCCAATCTGTGATCATGCATGGTAACTTGTGCACATAGTCAATGTGTGTGATGATCACCTCTTCAGGGTAAATGTTCTCCCCTCCACTCTTGATTCGACCATTTGCTCGTCCTATAAGCCATACGTTACCATAGTCATCAATGAATCCAATGTCACCTGTGTCAAGCCAAACTCCATTGCTGGACTGTGCAGCTGCATTTGCCAGACTTCCATTCCGGTATCTAAGCATCACATGTGGTCCTCTAGTTAAAATCCTCCCATCAGAAGACCCATCGGCGCAGATCTTCAACTCTACATGAGGAGCAGGCTTGCCAACACAAATACCTCTTGTTTGATCAACTGAGAGCGATTTTCTTTGATCGACTTTCGGGTCATACAGGGTCACGAAGGTCAGTGAAGAGCACGTTTCCGTCATCCCTACAAAAGCACAAGAGCAAATATGTAAGACAGGTTGAGATTCTTGCTGATTAAACGACTATACATGAGGGACTCACCATAAGCTGAGAGAAGCTTAGCTTTTGGGAACAACTTGGTGGCAGCTTTGGTGAGCGCAATTGACAAACCTCCACCTCCATTTAATATCTTCTTGACATTCTCTATGCATTTAGATGCATCATTTCCCCTGAGCACAGTTAAATCACTGTTTCAACACAATGAATTAAAATGCTACTACCCAAAGCACACTGATTATTTACCTGAATTTAGAAACTAAATCGGCCATCATGGCAGGGACGGTGATTAGAGAAGTCACATTATGTTGTCCTATGGCTTCAAGGGCAGATTTAGCATCGAATTTAGGTATAAATACATGGCATGCTCCAACCGTAAGCATTGCTAGTGCTGATGACAAACCACCAATGTGGCAAAGTGGAGCAGTATGCAAATACACCTGCAAATAACCACACAATTATACATTCAAAGCTCAATCAATTCCTTCAGCTAATCAAATTTGTGGTTCAACTCTGCTGCTTCTACGCTGAATTTGAATCCAAATATCAGTAGTACACACTTTTGATATTACAAAGCTATAGAAAGCACACAATGCATACATCTTCCTCACCGTAGCCAACGACCGCAATTTTTGCTAGGGACTGTACTATAAAGGCTGAATGGCTTATGACAACTCCCTTTGGCCTTCCTGAGGTTCCTGTGTAAGACATAAATAATCAAAACAGAATTCTCGTCTAAACTTTTTTCTAATATGTCCTTTCTATTTTGGGACATAATCATGAAAGACCTTTTAGTAAGACGGACAAAATCCTCTAGCTAAAGGTTAGCATTTGAATATCAAATCATATGTTAGTGATTGGTTCCATGCAATTCCTCATGAGTTGATCGATTAACTTTACACAATTTTCAATTTTTATAACTTATAAATATGCATTCAGAGTTTTAAACTCCAAAATGGCATCAATCAAGTTATCAAAACAACTAATTACATATAAACTAATTACATATAATTGTTATTGATGCCACATTATCTCAAAAGCAGGATCCAAAATGGCATCAATCAAGTTATCAAAACAACTAATTACATATAATTGTTATTGATGCCACATTATCTCAAAAGCAGGATCTAAATATATAAGACCAGATAGAAAGACTAGAGAGTTCATACCAGAAGTGAAGCAAATGATCACAGCACCCTCAGGTGCCCAACAGTAATCCAATGATGCAACCCTCCCACGTTGCTTTCTAATTGTTTCAGTAGTTAACACTGGCCAAACAAACAATGCAGAGTAAGTAACACATTAAACTCAATTAGCAAAATCAAAGAAAGGCTCTGTGATAATGTGGTCATGAATTTGATTGAAACTGCATAACATAGTAACACACCATTAACATTCGAAGTCGTTACAAAATCCGAGGAAGAATCCAGCATGACATGCCACCTTAGAGAAGGAACATCATTCTGTTGAAGCTTAGAATACCATGATACACAGCTATCATCAGAAACCAACATTGCAGGCCTCACCACCTCCATTGCCAAAACTGCCTCTTCATAACTCTGCAAAAAGGGTTAATTTGGTGATTTCCAACATGCAGTAATTGTTAGAACCAATATATTACAGCTTGAAATTTACTACTTACCCATCTGTAATTAAGAGGAGCAGCTATAGCACCAACATATGCAATTGCAAGTAACCACTCCAAATACAACTCACTAGTGATCACAACAAAACCAAAGATTAGTACTTTCTTGGATATTAATCTAAAGATTAGTACTTGCTAGCAAAGTAAACAAACCTGTTGAAGGCAGCAATGGAGACGACGTCACCGGACTGGAGGTCCAGTTGGAGCAGGCCATGGGCCAGACCCATGACGCCGTCCACGAACTCCTCGCCAGTCTTCCGCCGGTTTCCGGCGACGGTGACCACGGAGTTGCGCCGGAGAGTGGATAGGAGGCTCAGGCAGTGGCAAATGTGGGCGTCTGAGTAAGTACCCATTTCTATGGGGAGTCAACTGTGATTTTTTGAAGCTCTAAGCTCTGTGTGTGTGTGATTATGGAGCTAGTAGAGAGCAAAAATGTCATTGGAAGATGAGATATCCAGTTATCTTATCACATGCACGTTGCTTCAGATAGCCAGTTATCATGATATAATTACGACAAAATAAAAAACAAGACAAGTTATCTTATGAGAGCATTTCCACCGGTCTTGTTTTGACCGGCCACAACATGGGATTAGTGAGGTGGTGAAACTCTCCTCCACCGGCCCAAAAGTGACCAGCCAAGTTTTGGCTTTTGATGACCAAGTCCGAAAGAAAAGCCAACAAACTGACTAAATTTTTGACCCGAAGGCAACGTAGCTGACGTGAGCGACAGACAAGCAGAGAGAGTGAGACGCGGAGAAGAGGATGCGTGGAGGAGACGCCGAATGAGGAAGCGCCAGCGAGCAGACAGCGTCTGCCCCAGTTGCCCGAGAGGATGCCGGAAAACTGGAATTCCTTCCGGGTCATGTCGCACGGCTGTGGGAGGCCTTCGATCTCCTTCTGGGCTGAGTGGTGAGGTGAGGCACCACTGTGGGGAGGACGAGCGGGCCGAGGCGAGCCCGTATGGCCCGGGTCCTCGGCCGGAGGACGCACGACGGCGCCGGAAAACTCGGGTCGGGTCGGTCGGGACCCGGCGGGTCTGAGGAGACGCGGAGGAGAGAGAAGAGAGAGTTTCAGGGGTGAAAGTGAAGAAAAGAGGAAAAATCTGTCCTTATGAAAAAAAAGACCAGAAACTTTTGCTATTTATTGAAAATTTTTAAATTTTCAATAATTCATAACTAATTCATACGAACTCTGATTTTTGCATTCCACATATGTACGAACTCGTATCGACGATCTCTATAACTTTCATGAAGAAAGTTTTCCCAAATTATGTATGTGTAAAAAGTCAATTTTCAAGACCCCCTAAATAACGTTCGTTTCAAAAATAAAATCGATTCGAAACTAAATTTCTCGAAAATAATTATGACATTAATTATCCATAAATCTTTATTATTACCATCGTTTTACATCAAATCTATTTCAATTTCCCAATTATAAAAAAAAAAAATCAATGAACAGTAAAACTAACTAGTCAAGAAATAGAACGGGTGGAAACCCATGTCCAGTGGCAATGAACAGTTTCTTGACTAGTCAACGTCTTGACTTTTCGACCTTGACATTTCTTGACAACGGGTGGACTTGCTCTCATGCTTGAGCTCAAAAGCCAGGTTTAAACAGTTTGAGTTTTGACTTTTTGTATAACGATCAAGTCAAGATCGGATTAATGATAAACAAGAAAAACACATGTAAGCAGTACTAATTTTCAATCTTTTTTCTTTCTTTAGTTCCTCATAACCCATCTAAGATGGTTGAAAGATCGATGCATTAGCCATCTGATATTTAATTATTACTCTTACGCAAAAAAAAAAAAAATTACTTTACAAATTCCGTGCAAAGATTTTTTACGTTTAGATATTATAAGATATTTTGAACTGCTGTGCTCAATCGTACTAATGATTTCAATGCTAATTCCATGACTCAGATGAATAATTTGACCATCGTCATTAGTGAGCCGTGAAACCAACAAATCCTAGCAAACAATCTCTAATATTGGAGAGAACCCGGCTAACATCAATCGAACATCGCCAATGGGTCGGCCTAAACTCATATCACGCAGGGAGAGCGTTCGTTTAAGCACTAAAGTTTTGCTCTTTTGTGCTTGTTCATCTTGTAGTTTTGTATAACATGAACTTTTTTCTAATTTTTTTTTTTTTTTTGTAAGAGCTTGTATTTGACAATTGAGAAAATTCTACAATGTGTTAACGTTAGTGTAACTTAATTCTTCCACTAATGAAATTGAATATGACGCTACCCAACTCCAAAAGGTCAAGTGTTAATTATTCAAGTTTGAAGATGATATGAGAATCCAAGGAAATATTAATTATAAGATCTATGAAACTTAACCACTAATTCGAGTCTGGATATAAAGCGCCATAACGCATATGTTCTTTCATATTCAGATGAATAATTGAAGGATTGTTTGCCCAATCTTGAGGCTTGAGCTCATACTAACAATACGGCCTCCTGCAGATGAATGCTTCATCAAGGGGATCAGAAAATGGAGGGCAGAACCGTCACTTTACTGTTCTATGAACAGTATAGAACAGTACCGTAGTGAACAGTGAACTCATTTTTGGTATAAGTTACGAATGGAGTATTGTCCCAAACATTTTACCGCTTGAAAAAGGAAAAAAGGAACATGTTTTTAAATGTAGAAAATTACACACAAGTGTCATTTTGAAATCTTAATTAGCCATAAGGCCACACACCTTTTTTTGTCTTCATAAAGCCACTTGCATCCTCTAATTTTTCCATCTCTAACGAATTTACCCTTTTACCTAAGAAATCAAGCATTTAATATCAAATTAATCTCTCTCTCTCTCTCTCTCCGACTCTCCCTAGGAAGTCATCTCTCTTCTTCTTCGTCCTCCAACTACAGCAAACCCTTCCTCCAACACCATCTCGCTAGGCTTCGGCAGTACAAGACCGTCGGAAGCCTGCCACACAAGTTCGAGTAGGAGCCGTACTCGTAGCACTCAACAATGACCTTGTCCTGGTCAAATAGACAGTTCGATGAGGCGATGGTTCGTCGCCGTCGATTCTGAGGGTTCTAAGGTGACCGAGGTGTCCTGGATCACCACCGACGACTTCGTCGAGCTCGAGGAGACCACCACAACAATCGCTCACCTTCGCCAGCACTCTCAATCTTAAAGAAGAAAATGAGGTTCGTTTTCTTGGCTTCTTGCATAAGGTTTTAAATGAATTCAGAGATTCTAATTTGGATCTGGATCTGATGGAATTGTAATTGACTAGGTGCATTTGATTCGGCTCTCTTCAGATGGAAGTCATGGAACTGAACTAGTATGCCATTATATGGTGAGAAAATCAAAGCATGCCGGAGCCCGAGCCGGAGCTTTTTTTCTTTAACTGCTTCACAGATCTGGCTAAAATCCAGAATTCTAGTGGTCAAAGGTTGCTGAGCGCCGGAGGCCAGAGGGAGGAGCCTTAGCCCGACCTCTCCTATTATCCTCTAATGGCGGCGGCGACAACACGAACAGTTTATTGAGCTTATGGCGGACCCGAGCCTCCTTGCTCCTCTATGGCGAGCAACTAGCTCAATTTATTTTTATTTTTTTAGGAATAATTGGGACTAACAGGTCCTTGATTTGATTTGTTTTGATTGCGAAAAGTTTCTTTTCCCTAATAGACTGGTTGTTGTTGGTTTCGGACGATTTGGCTGAATTTGTGCCTAATTGCGATTGTGTTTGGTTGAAATCGGATGTTTTGATTCAAGCATTTGACATTGTAAATATATACTTGTTTTGATGTTTTAGAGTAGCTTTTGTATCAGTCAGTAATAACTATCTCTAGGGCTGTCAATTCCGACATGACCTGATAACACGACTCGAAACCCGCACGAAATAAAGCGGGTTGAACCCGCACGATTAAAAAACGTGTCGGTGGTGGGTCAACCCGTCATGACCCATTTAATAAATAGGTCGACCACGGGTCAACCCACAAATACGAAGTGAACCCGTATAACCCGATTAAGCTATGTTTCTTCTTAAAATTTTAGACGTTCAGAGTATTTGATCATAGGATTAGACAATTTGAAATATTTCGCTTTTTAATTATTGGATTTAATTATTTATGAATTATATATAATTATTTATATTTTTCATCTTGTGGAGTTTTTAGTGAATTTAATCAATTTATGCATTTTTTTTAGTTAAATGGGTCTCATTGTTAACGCTTAAATGGATCATTTTATCTAACAAGACACGACCTATTTATTAAAAGGATTAAGCGGGTTGGAAACGGGTAACCCGTTTAATAAATAGGTTGGGTTTTGGTTTAAATTTTTGACACGATTATTAAATCGGTTGGGTTTGGGTTTATATCTTACGACACGACAAATACCTTGACCCGACACGACCCATTGACAGCCCTAGCTATCTCAGATGTTGGGAGTAGCTTTGATAGTTGGGAATAACTTTTTCAGTCTGTAAAAAACTTTCTTAGTTCTGTGAGTAGCTTTTATTCTACTTGGTAGCAGTTTTTAGTGTTGCTAAGAGTAGCTTTTGTTGTTTGTCATAATAGCTTTTGGGGTTTGTTAGATTAACTTTTGGCGTTGATGAGAGTAAGTTTTAGTTGATGGTGACATAGGCCTCATAAAAAAGCCCGCGGATCAAGTGGGCCGATGGAGGCCCGCCGGCCCGCAGGGCCAAAAGCCCGCCTTGGTAGGTAGAGGGCCGGCCCGTCAAAAAGCCCGCAAAAACCCGGCCCGGCCCGTAAAATACATATATAATAGGTGTTATATATATATATATAAACACACATATATCTATATAAGTATATATATTTATAAACACACACATATAGATATATATATATATATATATATATATATATATATATATATATATATATATAGATATATATAGATATATATGTATATATATATATATGTGTGTGTGTGTTTATATATGTTTGTGAAGTTCTCATACTTCTATATAGAATATGTGCATATATATTCTACATATCATGACGACGGTTGACCAATTCGATTGGATTAGAAAATATAGTGAAATTGGCTAAAATTTTTATCACATTCATAATTTATTGTAGGGCCGAGACGGGTCGGTTGCTGACTGATACCGAGCCCGGTACTGAAAATATTATTCGGGACGGGCCCGGAAGAAATTACGTTTTTTCAAAGTTGGTACTGGAGGTACCGAAACCGATCGAGATCGGGTCGGGCCCGGGCCCAATTCGGGATACTCGATTTTTTTTTTTTCTTTTTTCTCTTTTTTTTCCTACACTTAGTACTTAACAGGTATCCAAAATTTCCAGATTTCAATCATTCCAGGATGCATCTCTACTGTCCTCCTAGCACTGCAGCTTATCACCTTCTTCGCTTTAGCCATCGAATGATTTGAATCGAATAACTGAACTGGAGATGAAGTATGAATCAGCAAATAGTTGACTACAAATAGTCTATATGATCATATTGAAAACGTACACATATACCTGAATAACATGTGAACCATGCATATAAGCAGACCAAACAAGAACAATGTACTACATGCACCTGTATATATATATGCAAAGAAGAAGTGTTGTGATTTGTACTTCGGTTATGAAATACAAAGAAGTGAATAGTGCACACGGTACAAGCTATGTCCCACTCTCTTTTGCCCAGTAAATGATAAAACAAAAATAGAAGAGAACAGTAGCACTGTTTATTTTCTTCATCGATCACCTGCCCAGTTTTCCTCTTTCTGGTCATTATTAATTTATTATAGAGCATAGATCTTTGAAGATCGACTTGATGCTTCATAACAACTCGGAAAATCAAGGTATGCAAAAGAAGTTATTAACAAGAACAATTTTGGTTTAACCTATATGCATTACAGACATGGAAAGTTAAAGAATTAAAAGACCTACCAACTATTCTACGAAAAAGAAACTGAAACAATCTAGGAATTGCTTGAAACACAACTAGTTTTTCATCACTTACTAAGAGAGTTAGAGTCTTGGATGGTGCTGGAACAAGCTTAAGCTGAAAATCGAATCCTCACAATATAGTAAGGTTGAGGCTACTTTCACTCTCATCTCATCATGCTTGCTGTATGAAGGGAAATTGGAAAGAAATTGGGGATCGGGGATTTAGATGAAGAAGGAACAGAAGAAGAACTGGAGAGTGGAGATTAGAGAAGAGAGCTTAGAACAGACAGCGAATTGGGGATCTACTGATTTCTTCGTTTAGCGGCTTAGGACGTTTAGGTCAAAATGTTTAGTGATCAGGTGTGGTCATTCCTCTTTGTTCCCACATATTGGACTAAACTACCCAATTAAAATCAGCCAAGTAATATAAAAAACTTAAAGATTTAATTTAATTAATTTAAACGGGACGGGACCAACCGGTATCGATTGAGCTAGTACCAGTACCGGGCCCGTTTCCACGGGACGGGACAGGCCCAAACAGTAAATTTTAGATTTTGATCCCGACTCGTACCGACGGATTTTGGGATGGTTTCGGGACGGGACCGGGACTTCGGTTTTTAGTGCCCAGCCCTAATTTATTGTAATAATCTCATCCAACGGTCGGTTTTTCCATTTTTATTGAATTGATAGGGGTTGCTCTTTAGAGTGTATGATATATAAATATAGGTTTATAAGAGTAACTAAGTTTGACCTCTTTGATTGAATTCGAAACGAGAACCAAATTGGCTGAATTTTTTACAACCGCCATAAAATATTACAATCTCTCCATCGAGCGGTTGGTTTCTCTAAATTCATTTTCTACTTCATGGTTGCTTTAGAATGAACCTCAACAATTTAAATGCAATGTACAAGTCATACACTTTAGGAGGCAAATTGATATAGGCCAACGTCTTTGTAATTAAAATTGAAATTTTTATCTTATGTACACACACATCCATCGATAGGATATTTATAGACGTGATGTGAAAAAATAAGCACGTTTCGCGATCGTCAAGCCATCGGTCAACCAAGAAAACATACAATTGACGACGGTTGACCAATTCGATCGGATTCGAAAATATGGTGAAATTGGCTAAATTTTTTACCACACTCATAATTTATTGTAATAATCTCATCCAATGGTCGGTTTTTCTATTTTCTTTGAATTGATAGGGGTTGCTCTTTGGAGTGCATGATATATAAATATAACTTTATAGGAAGAATTTCATTAATAGTCACTCAACTATGACTCATTCGACAATTTGGTCACTCAATTCTCAAATATATCACTTTGGTCACTCAACTATTACTATTTTAATCACTTTAGTCACCAAAAGGGTATTTTGTCTCACTTTAATCATTTCTTCCAATCATTCCAATTCATATTTCTCAATTTTTATGCTTGGTTGGATGAAAACATCCTTCATATTGTGGCAAATAAAGTTTCTTTTTAATGAAAAAACTTAACGGAGTGACTAAAGTGAATAACAAAGTTAAAGTTGAGTGACTAAAGTGATATATTTTAAAAGTGAGTGACCAAAGTGTCAAACATGTAAAAGTTGAGTGACCGTTTGTGATATTCTCTCAAGTTTATAAGAGTAACTAAGTTTGACCTAGTTAATTGAATTCGAAACGAGAACCAAATAGGCTGGATTTTTTACAACCACCATAAAACATTACAATCTCTCCATCGAGCGGTTGGTTTCTCTAAATTCATTTTCCACTTCATGGTTGCTTTAGAGTGAACCTCAACAATTTAAATGCAACATATAAGTCATACAATTTTAGGAGGCAAATTGGTATACGTCAACGTCTTTATAATTAAAATTGAAAATTTTATCTTATGTCCACACACATCCATCGATAGGATATTTACAGACGTGATGTGAAAAAATAAGCATGTTTCGCGGTCGTCAAGCCATCGATCAACCAAGAAAACATACAAGTGACGACGATTGACCAATTCGATCGGATTCAAAAATATGGTGAAATTGGCTAAATTTTTTACCACACTCATAATTTATTGTAATAATCTCATCTAACGGTCGGTTTTTTCATTTTCTTTTAATTGATAGGGGTTTCTCTTTGGAGCGCATGATATATAAATATAGGTTTATAAGAGTAACTAAGTTTGACCTAGTTGATTGAATTCGAAACAAGAACCAAATAGACTGGATTTTTTTTACAACCACCATAAAACATTACAATCTCTCTATCAAGCGGTTGGTTTCTCTAAATTCATTTTCCACTTCATGGTTGCTTTAAAGTGAACCTCAACAATTTAAATGCAACATATAAGTTATACAACTTTAGGAGGCAAATTGGTATACGTCAACGTCTTTATAATTAAAATTGAAATTTTTATCTTATGTCCACCCATATCCATCGATGGAATATTTATAGACGTGATGTCGAAAAATAAGCATGTTTCGCGGTTGTTACGCCATCGGTCAACCAAGAAGACATAGAAGTGATGACGGTTGACCAATTCGATCGGATTCGAAAATATGGTGAAATTGGTGAAATTTTTTACCACACTCATAATTTATTGTAATGATCACATCCAACGGTTAGTTTTTTTATTTTCTTTGAATTGATGGACGTTGCTCTTTGGAGTGTATGATATATAAATATAAGTTTATAAAAAAAATTAGTATCTTTAAAGATTTATTTGTAAATAAAGCCCGCAAGGCCCGCTTTATATGGACGAGCTTGGATCCTTCGATTTACAATAAAGCCCGGCCTGGCCCGCTACTATTTAAAAATATAGTAAGCCTCGGCCCGGCCCGTTGATGAGGCCTATGGTGACAGTAGCTTTCTGGTGTTGGTGACAGTAGATTTTGTTGGTGAGAGTAGCTTTTGATGCTGGTGAGAGTAGATTTTGTTGTGACAGTAGCTTTTGTTGTTAATGAAAGTAGCTTTCTGTTGCTAGTGAGAGTAGCTTTCGATGCTTGTGAGAGTAGCTTTTGTTGGTGACGACAGTTTTTGTTGTTAGTGAGAGTTACTTTCTGTTATTAGTGAAAGTAGTTTTTGTTGCTGGTGAGAGTAGCTTTTAGTGGTGACAGTGAGAGTAGCTTTTAGTGGTGACAATAGATTTTGTAACTTTATCAAAAACCTTGTTGGAAATTTTGCCTGAGACCTTGCCTGAGTCAATAGCTTTTGTTACTGGAGAAAGTAGATTTTAGTGCTTGTGACAGTAGCTTTTATGACCTCACCGAAGGTCGCCGAAAATCTCACCATATTAGTTTTTGTTGCTAGTGATAGTAGCTTTTAGTGCTTGTGACAGTAGCTTTTGTGACCTTACCGGAGATCGCCGGAAATCTCACCATAGTAATTTTTGTTGCAAGTGACAGCAGCTTTTATGGTCGCCGGAGACCTCGCCGAAGTCGACCGGAGACCCGTTGGAGTTGGCAGGAGGTCAACTGGAGACCCACCGAAGTTGGTCGGGGGTCGGCTAGAGACCCGCCAAAGTTGGACGGAGGTCGACCGGAGACCCGCCGGAGACCTCACCAAAAAAGGGAGAGAGAATGGTTGTTGACTTTTTACTCTAGTGATATTTATGTCAATATGTTGGTTTTTATATCCAAAATTCAACACCTTTTTTAATCTAGTAGCCTTATGAGGGAAAAAAATAGTGGGTGGCCTTATGGCTAAAAAAACATTCAAAAATGTACTTATATGTAATTAATATTACATAGGATAAATGATAAAAATTTCCAAGCACCTAATGTTAAATTAATCACCCAAACTTCTCATATAACTTTCATTGGCTAGTCAAGGAAAGAGAAACCCTAGCAGCTCGAAGTTGAAGTCTAGCAGCTCTCGGGCGTGTCAAGCAGAACTTGTCTAGCGGTAGCCCGCATCGGCGTCGACCTCTGGCCAAGCTAATTGCGTCACGGCTGCTTGACCGGTGGTAGTGTTTCTAGGCCCTGTTTGTGGTTCGATGGTATTGCTGGTCGGGGGGGGGTTCAGCAGCGGCTAGTCAATCGAATTCATTCTCACTGGCGGCATGGGCAATGGAGGCACATGTTCATGGAGTGATGACGGCAATTCTCGAGGTAATGGTGGCATTCTAAGGAGTGGCTTGGTGCACTGTGCAATTTGTTTCTAGTCGGGATTGGGTCGTAAGGGTACGCAAGTGCGTTGGCTTGGGTGGTGGCATTGGCGGGAGCAAGCTAGCAACTCTGGAATGGTGGCGACGATGGTCGTGGAGCGGTGTTGAGATCGTGTTGCTGATGGTAGGATGAGTTGGGTCGGGTCAGCCTTGTTGGCCCTGGCCTTGGGCTGGTAATCATCTTCGAGCCATGTTATGCTGTTTCTTTTATGTCTATATATTACTTTTTGTATTTCCAATCAATCTTCATTAGGTTTCTGGTGGATTTTGTCCTGATTTAGTGTCTTAGTCTAGTTTTTTTTTTTTTTTTTTAACTAAATTTTTTTATAAAAGAGGATCAAAGGGTTTCACTCCTGCCCCCATGGTGACTCGAACCCATGACTTCGTACATAGGTAGTGGGTGCTCTAACCACTGAGCTAACACCACTTCGTCAGTTAGGTGACAAGTACAATCTGTTCGATCGATATGTCTTGAGTCTATGCTAATAGGAGCTTCTCTAGAAGTGCTTGTAGAATTATTTTGCTTTAGCATACCACAATGGCGTGCTTGGCATCTAGGGTCAGACAAAATAGATTGCCTGCGAGGCGAGTTGTTTTTGTAAGCATAGACTATTCTAGGCGCTACCATTGTCTAAATAGTGTTTGGACCCAAAATGAACATTTTGGCCTGACAAGGCACGTCTTGGAGAAATTGAGCCAATATCAGTGGCTCAAGCTATATATTGTCGACAATAGCTCGAAATATATATTTAGAGGCTAAATAAAGCCTACTATGGAAGTATGACAAGTCAACTTTAGCATATTTTCCTACTTCGGCTAGGAAAAACCGAGCTAGACAAGGAAGGAGGGGTGGCAGACTAACCAAATGAAATCGAAATGTGCTGAAACTTTCCAGATCCATTCTAGACAGCCCAAGGATCATTTCTTATGAAGAGTGCAAGAGCTTTTTTTTGAGTGGAAGGACTTCAAACAATCAGCCCAATTTTCTACAGAAGCAAAACTGGAAAACTGGACCTGTAAGAGGTCCAGCAGCATTTTCGGCCCAACCACATGGAATAAAAATCTGAAAATTTGTCAGGATGATCTGCACTCATAGTGGAACATTTCATATGAAGAAGTCGAAGGCATATAATGAAGTCTTGTTGGAGAAATAATTGAAGGAATAAAGGGGCAGAAACTGACCTAAAACCAGCTCAATATTCACATGTTCATGTTTCCTACCCACATGAAGAAAGCTAGATGCTTTTCTCTTTTTCCTTAGATATATTTTTCTTCTACAATCTCTTTAATAGATCATCACCACTTCCATGTTGCTGCACCTTCATGCTTTGCTTTCATTTCATCTTTTCTCTATCTTTTCCATATTTTACAAGTGAACTTAGATCTACTTTCATTATTTTTCTTCCACTCATCATTTCACTCTTCTTTTTCTTCCCTATATAAACACCTTCTCCTCTCATTCTAAAACACAAACACATTCACAACACAACATCAAAACATCTCTAAGATGATCTAAGTTCTCTCTAGAGCAACCTCTCTAAGAGCAACTCCTCTCCTTCTCTTTCTCTTAGCGGTGATCACACTCCTAGTCCTAGTCTTCTCAGAAGCCGACTTTCAGTGCCACCAAACCCTCTGTCAACGTGCTTCGGTCCTAGTCTCCTCGGGAGCCGACAGTAGTGCCGCGACCACAACGGTTACAGAACCAGCCAAGCAAGGGTAACGCCCTAGCAACCCAGCCAAGCTAAAGTCACGCTTTAGCAAGATCTCAACATTTCCCGGTGATGTCGCTCTGCTCCATCTGCAATATTGAGTATCGATTGTGTTAACAAGAAGAAACTTCAGCAAAGTCCTCACCACGAGGCAGAAAGAATCCCAATGACAAGGTTGGTGCTCTCCTCGTCTACAATCGCTTGAAAAGAAGTCAGGTCAAGGGACATCCCCGACGACCGCACCCGAACGGTGCTGGCACGCCCGCGCAGAAAAGAGACTGTTGACCAGCTGCAGCAAAATTGGAGCCAAACATTTTTTGGATTCTTTTCAAGCGATTGTAGACGAGGAGAGGACCCAAAATAAGCATTTTGGCCTGACAAGGCGTGTCTTGGAGAAATTGAGCCAATGTCAGTGGCTCAAGCTATATATTGTCGACAAGTTCGAAATATATATATTTAGAGGCTAAATAAAGCCTACTATGAAAGCATGGAAGCATGGAAACATGAAAAGTCAACTTTAGCATATTTTCCTACTTCGGCTAGGAGAAACCGAGCTAAACAAGGAAGGAGGGGCGGCAGACTGAACAAATGAACTTGAAATGAGCTGAAACTTTCCAGATCCATTCTAGACAGCCCAAGGATCATTTCTTATGAAGAGTGCAAGAGCTTTTTTTGAGTGGAAGGCCTTCAAACAATCAGCCCAATTTTCTACAGAAGCAAAACTGGAAAACTGGATCTGTAAGAGGTCCAGCAGAATTTTCGGCCCAACCACATGGAATAAAAATCTGAAAATTTGTCAGGATGATCTGCACTCATAGTGGAACATTTCATATGAAGAAGTCGAAGGCATATAATGAAGTCTTGTTGGAGAAATAATTGAAGGAATAAAGGGGCAGAAACTGACCTAAAACCAGCTCAATATTCACATGTTCATGTTTCCTACCCACATGAAGAAAGCTAGATGCTTTTCTCTTTTTCCTTGGATATATTTTTCTTCTACAATCTCTTTAATAGATCATCACCACTTCCATGTTGCTGCACCTTCATGCTTTGCTTTCATTTCATCTTTTCTCTATCTTTTCCATATTTTACAAGTGAACTTAGATCTACTTTCATTATTTTTCTTCCACTCATCATTTCACTCTTCTTTTTCTTCCCTATATAAACACCTTCTCCTCTCATTCTAAAACACAAACACATTCACAACACAACATCAAAACATCTCTAAGATGATCTAAGTTCTCTCTAGAGCAAACCTCTCTAAGAGCAACTCCTCTCCCTCTCTTTCTCTTTCTCTTACCGGTGATCACACTCCTAGTCCTAGTCTTCTCAGAAGCCGACTTTCAGTGCCACCAAACCCTCTGTCAACGTGCTTCGGTCCTAGTCTCCTCGGGAGCCGACGGTAGTGCCGCGACCACAACGGTTACAGAACCAGCCAAGCAAGGGTAACGCCCTAGCAACCCAGCCAAGCTAAAGTCACGCTTTAGCAAGATCTCAACATTTCCCGGTGATGTCGCTCTGCTCCATCTGCAATATTGAGTATCGATTGTGTTAACAAGAAGAAACTTCAGCAAAGTCCTCACCACGAGGCAGAAAGAATCCCACGACGAGGTTGGTGCTCTCCTCGTCTACAATCGCTTGATAGAAGTCAGGTCAAGGGACACCCCCGACGACCGCACCCGAACGGTGCTGGCACGCCCGCGCAAGAAAAGAGACTGTTGACCAGCTGCAACAAAATTGGTTTGGATTCTTTTCAAGCGATTGTAGACGAGGAGAGCCCCTCCTTCCTTGTCTAGCTCGGTTTTTCCTAGCCGAAGTAGGAAAATATGCTAAAGTTGACTTGTCATACTTCCATAGTAGGCTTTATTTAGCCTCTAAATATATATTTCGAGCTATTGTCGACAATATATAGTTTGAGCCACTGATATTGGCTCAATTTCTCCAAGACGTGCCTTGTCAGGCCAAAATGTTCATTTTGGGTCCAAACAAATAGAGTTGTCTTTCTTGTACTATTTGTTACCCATGATTCAGGGTCATATAAATCATATGAACTCTTTAACTCGAAAAAAATCACCAAAACTTCTCCATGTTAAAATAGTCCTCAATACTTTAAAAATAATGTTAAATCAAGTCGTTTTGTCAAAATTTTCATTCCAATTTTATCCTTTTTCATATCAATCCCTCTCTTCTTCTCCGTGGCTTCTTCTTCCGCAACCAAAAGCACCTGTACTCTTCTTCACCTCCGCAATAGCCTAACCATGTCCATCGTCATCACTCCTAATTCCATTCCTTACCTCCAATCAGGAAAACAATTCATGCTTCTTTCTCTTCGAGTTCGATCATAGAATCCATGCCCAAGCACCCAAGAGATTGGGGGAAGTTCCAAGGGAAAGTGTAGAGCATCGTAACCAAGGGATTGGGTAGGGGTGGCCAAACGAAACCGAAAACTGAAAAAAACCGCACCGAAAACCGAACCGTAGCCGAAAAAAATCGAACCGAAAAAAACTGAACCGAAACAAAAAAACCGAGCCGAACCGATTATGTTCGGTTCGGTTTTCGGTTTCGGCTAGGTGAAAACCGAACCGAACCGAAATATTGTGAAATTTTATGACCACGGTTTACCAATCCGATCGGGTTCGAAACTATTGTGAAATTTGCTAAATTTTTTACCACACGCATAATTTATTGTAATCATCGCATCCAACGGTCAGTTTTTTTATTTTCTTTGAATTTATAGAGGTTTCTCTTTGGAGTGTATGATATATAAATATAGGTTTATAAGAGTAACTAAGTTTGACCTAGTTGATCGAATTCGAAACGAGAACCAAATTGGCCAGATTTTTTACAACCACCATAAAACATTACAATCTCTCCATCGAGTGGTTGGTTTCTCAAAATTTATTTTTCTCTTCATGGTTGCTTTAGAATGAACCTCAATAATTTAAATACAATATATAAGTCATACTAATTTAGGAGACAAATTGGTATAGGCCAATGTATTGGTAATTAAAATTGAAATTTTTATCTTATGTCAACGCACATCCATCAATGAAATATTTACAAATATGATGTAAAAAAATAAGCACGTTTTGCGGTCGTCACTTTATTGGTTAATCAAGAAAACATACAAGTGACTACGGTTGACCAATCCGATCGGGTTCGAAACTATTGTGAAATTTGCTAAATTTTTAACCACACGCATAATTTATTGTAATAATCGCATCCAACGGTCGGTTTTTTTATTTTCTTTGAATTTATAGAGGTTTCTCTTTGGAGTGTATGATATATAAATATAGGTTTATAAGAGTAACTAAGTTTGACCTAGTTGATCGAATTCGAAACAAGAACCAAAGCCAACCATTTCATATAATGAAGCTTTGAAATTTGATTATGAACTACGAAGCAAGATTATTTTCTTGCCAAAAAACAAAAAAAAATTGTTTTATTGAAGAAAAAAAAAACTGTTTTATTGAAAGAAAAAAAAACCGAACCGAACCGAACCGAACCAAAAAATACACAAACCGAACCGAACCGAACCGAACCGAAAAATACACAAACCGAACCGACAATTCGGTTCGGTTTTCGGTTTCGGCCTAAAACCGAACCGATCGGAACCGAACCCACCCCTAGGATTGGGGGAAGCTCTATCCTAACTAGATTACCGCAAAAGAAACCTAGAAAACACATGCAAGTGTACCATTATCTAAGTGTTCAATAGCCTAGACCCTTTGGAGGCCAAGACTACTAAGGGTGATACAAGGTAAAGTAGTGGATTGGCTTTTCAATTGATTTTAACTAAATTATAACTAAAGTGCAAATAAAGTTGATAAACTAAGAAAGTGGAAAAGATTTGATCAAATGAGATGAAAGGGGTTGTAAGGCATCACACCTAACCAATTTTGTGCCAAATCTAAGTAACCAAATCTTATCGAAAATAACTCTCCTACAAACCTTTTAGTTTCTACCAATTCCTTAATAAGAATTTTATATATATATATATATATATTTATATATATTCATTTGTCCAGTTGTTCTAAGTAAGTACTAAATATCCAATTATAACTTTATTCTGAAATGATATACTACCGTATCGAATCCAATGCTCAAAGGCCTAGAAGTCTAATATATAATCGCTACGATTAATTTTATCCTCTCATATCACATATCTCAATCTCTCATTCTCTAACCTTTAATACTACCATATTAAGCTAGTATTTATAGCTAAATCACTTATTTGAATCTATTCTAGATTTTGGTTTTTGAATATTGGTTTTGGATTTGATTATTATATTTTAAATTTAGAATATGCTTTTTTAATATAATTTTTATTATTTAGATTGAATTTTATTATATTTTTTTTCATAAATAGTATGTTTATATAATATAGGTTAAAACCACCTAACCAACCGAACCAAACCATCTTTAATTGGATTGGATTGGATCAGGTTAAACTTATTTTTTTTAATGACCGGTTGTCCAAAATGCTTAAACTGCTCACTTTAGTATAGAGACGATTTAGAGTCAAAACTGATCCAACCCAATCCATGTGCAGTCCTAATCCATACAAGATTAGCTAGGGCTAGGGCTACCATTTGGTTTGGTTATTATCATACCGACTGAATACCAACTGATATTTTAGATTTGGTAAATCAACTTTTTGGTAATCAAAATCAATAAAACCGAAATCGAATATTACCAAAAAAGTTGGTTTGATTTTTGGTAAATACCAAATATATCGATTATCTAAATATTAACTATATATAGTTATATACTCTAGTTTTCATAATAGGAAATATAATTATTTTCATAATAGAGTACATAGAGTTAATATTTATGCATTGAAAACTAGAATATTAGAAAATATATATGTACTACTAATCTAGTACTAACTATATGTACTCTATTGAAAACATATCGACGTTTTGGAAATAAAATTATTTTCATAATAGTATAAACTCTAAATTGGGTAAGTGGTCACGGCCCCTAAACATTATTACTAATATTAGATTAGCAGTACATGTATCTTAAGTAACTTATTAGTAAAAAAATCCTTAAATAATTGATTTTATTGAATATGACTAAAATTTGATGTCATATGTACATAAAAGAGCTATAGTCGGATAAGGGAGATGAAAACAAAGTTTTCGACAATATATCAAATTTTGTTTAAGTATATTGGTATTGAGAGAGATTGATGAGAGAAGTGTATTTCATTATAGAGAATAGGAGCCCTATATATAGGGATTACAAAGAGCATAATCTAAGAGTACAAGGATTCCTATTCTAACTCGGAGTAGGAAACCTCTCCTATTACAACTATAGAACTTATCCTAGTTTGACTAGGCACACTAAGTGTCAATATCCTTCAACAAATTTAAAGATCTACTATAGTTTATTCTAATATATATTACAAAAATTATAAAGTTGGTAATACTAAAAACCAAAATACCAAATTTGATAGTTATGATTAAATACTGAAAATTTTGGTTTGGTAATTGGTAGCTCCATCTTGAAATCAAAAGCTTTGGTTTTGAAGTTGGTAAGGCCTATTATTGATTCAAATCGATCGAGTGACAGCCCTAGTTTGGACTGATGTAGTGAAGGTTAGACTAGGCTGCTCCTATCTTGATCATTCTGGCAGTATTCCATATTTGAGTCACTTTGATCAGTTGGCTTAGTGTGTGAAGTAGTAGCAGAGTTGTCTCCTAGCAGTAGTTGCTTTGTGGCATTTGCTGAGTTATAGTTAACAATATTCACCTATCTTTTGAAAATATATAAGATCAAGATAAAAAAAAAAAAGAGGAAAATATATAGTATCAACTGTAGAATTGATTTCATACGTAAACCCCTATTTTTTTTTTTTTTTGAATCAATCCATCAATGATTGCATTACTCAAGCCAGAATGGCCATTACATACCCCTCCGCTACCATTCAAAGATAGACAAGAGGTTGTGGAGGTAACACACGGTACATAGTACTAGAATAGGAATCCTTGTACTCTTGCAATTTAAAGATCATTTAAATTTGTTAGAAATTTGGCTCGCCATATGATGAGCCTTGACTATGCACATTTTTGTTCTCTTAAGAGTTAAGATTCCTTTTCTTTTTCTTTTCTATTCAACTGTCATTATTGTTGACAAATTTAAATGAAGCTGATTGACGCTCAAGATGAGTCCACATTTTTGTCGAGGTTGCTGGTGTTCTATCTGTGCCAATGTAACCTAGAAACATATCACAATTATCACTGTGAAAATTCTGGAAATATAATGGTCTTTGTAATGAACAACTTAAAACGCCAAAATGGAGGTAGAATTTCCAACTACCACTAGTTAGTTGTTGACATTATGTCAAATGGAAATTTAAAATTAAAATTACTAATCAAAAAACAATAATAAATTGCCTGTAGAACTGCTTCATGTGTTGCTGACCGCTAGTTAAAAATATCAAGAATGAGAGCAGTGTCACAAACTCTAACATCCTTACCAAAAGCCTTTTCCAAATTGTGCATTTGCCTAGAATAGTAACACATGAATCAAAAAGAAAAAGAAAAGGAATCTTAACTCTTAAGAGAACAAAAATGTGCATAATCAAGGCTCATCATACGCCGAGCCAAATTTCTAACAAATTTAAATGAAGCTAATCATAAAAAGATCCATGTAGCTTTCAAGAATATGACACTATTGATAATGAGTGAAAAAGGGTGTGTACAATAAACATATTTCTCCTGGTAAAGTTTTCTGATGAATTGGGGGTTAAGCAGGTGAAATCTAAAAAGGTCACAAATCAACGCTCAAGAGAAGATAGTTCAATTCTGGTTCAAAATCTTCTAATACATACAAGTACAGTTCCAACAGGCACAACAATAACCAATAGATACAGGGGAGGGGGAGGCAGGGAAGAGTCAGTATTGGCAAAATAAAATCGTTTAACTCATAGAAATCAATTTCAACACAATCATATACATGTATGAAACAACTATAATTAATGTCATTATGTTTCATATTGTCTATTTTCTTTGAACCTTTTACCATATTTGTCTTAGGGATCATTTGATTCCTCTCTGGTTATTGGTATCCATGGTTATCCAATGAATTTTCTCCGGCGTGCATTCACTTGAAACAACGAATACATTCCCTCTTCCACTCATACTGCTTTCCCATGATTGCACTATCCAAACCTTCCAGTCCGCTTCACATGTGTGTGTTGAGATGAAGTATGGAGGCATTCACATTGATCTTTTATCAAGTATGGAGGAGTAGTTGCATTTACCTTTCTTTTTCAATCTTACTTTTGCATTCTCGATTAATGTGTTGCTTCTTGTCCCAAATTGCTAGTTTGAGCATATGGTACTTCTTCTCATTATGCTTTTGTTCTTGGTGCAATTGGAATCTACTTCATTTAGCGGTGAAATAAAGAAAGATGTGGTTGTCTTATTTAGCTGTTTATTTATTTTGCAGATGGTTAGGGCCTTGGGGTCCAAAGATTGTTCGGGTATGCTGACAGTGGTAATTATTTTTACTAGGGATCAAGAGGTATAGGAAGGGAGGACCAAGTGACCAGGGTGGCACAAGTGTTCGTGATATAACATGCTGGAGTACTTTTTTTTGAATAACATGCTGGAGTACTTTGCTGCCATTTGGTTTGGTTATTATTGATCCGACTGAATACCAACTGATATTTTAGATTTGGTAAACCAACTTTTTGGTAATCGAAACATATAAAACCGAAATCGAATATTACCGAAAAAGTTGGTTTGGTTTTTGGTAAATACCAAATCTACCGATTATCTAAATATTAACTATATATAGTTATATGCTCTAGTTTTCATAATAGGAAATATAATTATTTTCATAATAAGGTATATGTAGTTAATATTTAGAGCTAAAATCATTTTACCACCCTGAACTTTACACTTAAAATCGATTGTGCCCCCAAACTTCTAACTTGATCGCATGTGCCCTTGTACTCTCCAATTTGATCAATTATGGTCAATCCTTCACTAATCTATCAATTTATTCATATATTGTTGTCTACTCAAACTAATTTTTAGCCTTTAATCATGCAAGAAACACACTATTACATGATCAAGGCTAAAAATTGACCCTAAGTGGGCATGTATTCTCACTAATCTACAAAGAAATTAAGGAAATAGTTTACTATTGATTATGATTGATCATATTAGAGAGTATAAGGGCATATGCGATTAAATTAAAAGTTCGGAGGCACATACGACTTTAGGCATAAAGTTCAAGGAGGTAACATGAATTAGCTCTAAGATTAGATTAGTGAAGGATTGACCATAATTGATCAAATTGGAGAGTACAAGGGCACATGCGATCAAATTAGAAGTTTGGGGGCACAATCGATTTTAAGTGTAAAGTTCAAGGTGGTAAAATGATTTTAGCTCTTTCTTTTTCTTCTAGTATAAGTTCTAAATAACACATCATAGTTTTGCGCTCATTCTTAATAAGATGAAATTGTTTACTAACCTTTGTTGGTTATCGAAATCTTCTCCTGTGATCAATGCTTTAAGCAAACTCTCAAGGGAGCTGAGTATTGATTATTGTTTTGATTGATAGATCAAGGCTCTTTAGGCTATATTTATAGTATTACAACCTAGTCCCCCAATAAAGGATTCTAAGTTCTAAACCTTGTATGCTTAGTAACTTATTCATGTACCTTTTATGGATTAGTTCCATAATGTAAGGTGAATTACTTCACCTTAAAACAACAACGATTTAGTGTTGCTATATATAGGATTCAATCTTTACTTAAAGATTGTTTATTCTACATATATAGAGCTAATTAGTTGCATTCTTTAGTTAAACATATTGACATGTGCACATAATTTCTTACATCTTGATTATCTAACATGAATGCTGAAGAAGAGACATGAGATTATTATTTATTTTCCCGTTTAAAAGAAGTGAACGATGCCTACAAAGACTTTCCACAAAAAAAGCTTATGGAAATGTCTATTATGATAAAGTGCAACTATTTACCAAATTTGGTAGGCATAAGCATTCATAGATATTAAGAGGAGATAATGGCGTAGCTAGGAAGATTATAAGAGCGTCATTGCTCGGTCGAAGAGAAATAATGTGCTTAAAACTGGGGTTGGGGATAAACAGGATACAATTTCAAGGTTGGTTATTCTACAATATTTTCCTAAGGGTTATTATCACAAATGGTACCTGAATTATACCTCAATTTTATCGATGGTACCTGAACTTCAATTTTGATCACAACCAGTACCCAAACTTTTCGATTTCATTTTAAATGGTACCTAGAGCCACCTCCGGTCACTATTCTGACTAAAAACAGCATGTAAGGCGATCATAGTGATGATCTTTGATGATTTCAAGGATTGCGATCATATATAGTGATGATCTTTTTGGTAATAGACTTGCCTTGAACTTTTTTTTAAATTTTAGATTTGGCTTTTTTGGCCGGAATAGTGACTGAAGGTGGCCTTAGGTACCATTTAAAATGAAATCAAAAAGTTCGGGTACTGGTTGTGATCAAAATTGAAGTTCAGGTACCATCGATAAGATTGAGGTATAGTTCAGGTACCATTTGTGATAATAACCCTTTTCCTAAAGCAATTATGGCTTTCACTTGTCAACAAGTTTATAATCCCAAATCTAAAACTTGTGAATGTTATCTCATATAAGGTATAATATATACATGTTGACGTGCTGGAAGAAATAAACATTAGGTTACTAGGATGACCCGTTTGAAGAACGAATCTATTCATAATATTGCAATGGGTAATAGAAGTTCGAATATCAAGAAAACTGGTCTAAACAGTCTGGATGATTATGTCAAGTCTTCTATACATATAGTTGCATGAATGATTGTGTTCGACCTAATGAGAATTGTGACATACGCTTGCAACTTTGTCTCTAAATCAAATTAGGAAAGTCAACCTACCACACAAGTCCCAATTCATGTTTTATGTATATATATATATATATATATATATTAAGATAGGTTTAGCTTATTCTACAATGTCTCAATTGGGTTATATGATGTTAGCTTTAGGTATGGATTCTTATCGAGCTGCTTTATTTCATTTGATTACTCATGCTTATTCAAAAGCAATGCTGTTTTTAGGATATGGATATATTTTTCATTTGATGGAAGATATTGTTAGATATTCTCTAGATAAAAGTTAGAATATGCTTCTTAAGGGTGGTTTAAGAAAATATGTACAAATTGCAAAAGCTTATTTTTTATTAGGTACACTTTCCCTTGATGCAGAGGTAATGACAGGTATCAAATCCATTGATTTAGCTTGGGTTAGAGATTGAAATCATATCTAGTTGGAGGCTGATTCATCTCTTGTTCGTAGTTTTCTTCGTTTTTCTCATTTGGTGCCTTGGCGTTTTTGAGTTGCATGGGGTAGTTGTTTACATCAAATAGCTCAGATGGAATTTTGCTCCTCACATATTTTCAAAGAAGGTAATCAAGTTGCAGATGCTCTTGCTAATTTTTGTTGTTCTTCTAATGGTCTAGTTTGGTGGGACTTTGCACCACCTTTTATTTTTTATTCTTGTAATAAAGATTACTTGGGTCTTCTCAATTTCCGTATTCGTTGGATGTTGTTTTCTGAAGAGGTTTGGTTTGGTCCCCATCTTTATATCACCTCTTATTTTTATTGAATAAATTTCTATGCGGAGGTTCATAAAAAAAAAAAAAAAAGGTACACTTTCTCTTTGTGGTATTCTATATGTTACTTGTTTTTTGGTCCAAATATGAAATTCTTAATGATAGTTGGTTGTATTAACTGATATAGAGAGAGACAGAGTGCAGAGAGAGAGAGAGAGAAAGAGATGGATTAGTGGTACAGTGTAATTTAAAAATTTTAGAAGCCCATAACTGTCATTTAATACTTAAATTGGGTGAATGTGAATTAAAATCTATTGTCAGGTTAAATGAGAATATTTTAGCTCAAACTGGGCATTGAGTCAAGGTCACATTTTATTATTGGTACACATATATGATATCTTCTCATTTGGCCAATATTTTGGTGTTACAGATAACTCATTACTTATTGTACTACTTATTTTATTATTTTCAATTAAATAATCTTGCTCACATATCAGACAGTTTTAAGAAATTATGAGGGACAAGTGAATCATAGTCACATCTATAAAATTTAAAGGTTGGAATTAAGCAACTTAAAACTGTGCATTTATTCTTATACTTTACAATCCCTATAAAAATATTTTTTAGGTGAGCAACTATGTTACTTTTCCTATCAAAGTTATATTTTTTGTTTTCGTATATTGATACATCATTCTAATATTGTATAATAATATTTTGTGAAGCAAACAAGGTTTCTTGGTTTTTTCCCTCCCCCTTTCTCACAATTATTGCATAACAAAAACAGTCAAAGATGTGAAAGACAGAGAATAAGAGCTGCAGGTTTTGTATCTTTGCAGTTTCGCAGTCTAGCTCTAAGTTTGCAGTCTTTATGTCTCTGTAGCTATATGTTGATATGAGTGAACCCCTGGAAAAAAAAGAAGAAACAAAACCAAAATAGCACCAACTGGTTTAATTACTCATTACGATTACGATAGCAGTTTAACCATCATTAGCTAGCTTTATTTACAAGCACTATTAATTAACATACCACTACAAGCATTAAGCACTCAATCTAATTAACTAACCATATTGTTACATCAGCATTATTTTCAAGGGGTTGTGCCCGTTTGCCCAAAATTTCATGGTATTTTGCCCAATCAATCCATCATCCTTGTATTTTGCCCATTTACACAACTTTTAGGGGAAAAGACTCATAAAGGTAGTCCTTTCTAAAGTAGTGCCTAGTGTATCCTATGCTGACTTTTGGGTCCAAAATTCACTTTTTCTTAGAAAACCATGTTCCAACTTCTGAGAAAAACAAAACTAGCCTTCAACATGCCTAAGTTTTTCACCTAATGGCTTCCTGCCTCACGGTTACTTTAACAGGCGGAATCACTGCTGCTTGTTTCTATCCTAAGCTGAGGCAAATTTTCCTAACAACCAGGAAAACTGAACTTAAAGATAGTATAAGATACTGGCCGAACATGATTATGATAACAGAAACTAACTTGCGAAATTAAAACTTGATGAAGTGGGTGAACACACTGAAATTATTCATATAAACATAATTACAAGCTAAGAATTCAGAGCCTCATTCTCAGGTAAACAACTAAGAAGTTGTTTAGCTATCCATAAGAATGATTACAGTACTTACTTGAAAATGCAAGCACACTACTTCTTCCTAGACAGGAGGGAAGAGCACACTGCTACTATGGCTTTCTTGTTTGAGAGAATATGATTCTGTCTCAATTTTCGAATGCCTTACAAATGAAACCTAAAGCTCCTTATATAGAGAGCGGAACTCAAACTAGAATTCAAAACAACAAAATGTACAGAACAACTCCGTGATTTCCTGCTTTCCTGAGTGCTCCTGCTGGTGGAGGTCGGACGGGGAAAAACAGATTCTTTTAGGTGAAATGTTTTTCACCTGTCTTTTTGAAAAGCAAAAGCAACTTTTGGGAAAAGTCCAAAAGTACTTTCGGTGCTTTCTACACCTGCTGCTTCAGATGTTTTCTTCTGTTTCTGAATTGTGACCAAGGATGAAGGAGTCGCTATCCATCCCAGCCATTCTGGTAGTGGTTGCATTATCCTCTACATCTGTATCTACATACATCTTGTAGTGGTTGTCCTTTTCCAGTTTTTCTACCCAGCGTAAACATGTTAAGGTACAGTCAATTTCTCTCTTTGCGAGGGACAGGAAAAGGTCACTGCTGATTACCTCAGGATGGTCGTAGGCAGTGATTATTATCTTCTCTCCTGCTGCCAGGAATGTATTTCTGGTGTCTTCTTCAATGATCTTTTTGATGTATTCAAGGGACATGGCTTTCATCCACGGAATACTTGAATTTGGCTGACCATTGTAACCAACACAGGCGGGCTGAAGATATTTTCTTTGAATGATCCGGACATAATGATATGGAGAGATATATTCTATTTCTCCATTTTCCTTTTGAATCCATTCAGGAGGGGTGGATCTGAACTTCAGTCTAAGCGTACAGTCATTTTTTCTGACATTTTTGACTGTGTTGACAATGATGGGAGGAAGGCCCTTCAGATCATCATTTGTTTTGATCCATAGATTATGGACAAAACCATTTTCAACAAGCCAAAGCTTGTGTTCTTGAGGATGTTCACTCTGAACATTAACTCCATATCTTCCAACATAAGGTCCTGCAACAATGAATAAGGTTGGAGGAATACAGTCCTCAGAATTGTGGCTTCCTATCAGATTATGGAATTCAAACCAATCGGTTTCTGTCAAAGCTATGATAGGAATTCTAGCACTTTCTGGATCTTCCAGATAGTGATTTTTTTCACTTCGCACAGCACTCTGCTGTATAGGAACTTCTTCATGCTATGGTCTAGCATTTCCATGGAGTTCTTCAGCTAAGGCAAACAGAGCTGGGAACATGATACCACTGTTTCTTTCTTGAAAGGCAAATAAGAGATTATCAAGGATTGCCTTCTGGTGGTAAGCTAGCCTCCTGCCAGTTCTGAACACAGGATCAGCAAAGGTTCTTAATTCATAATTAAAAACATTTATAACTCCAGTTGGAGTAGGTCTGCTTTTTGGCCAAGCAGCAGCCATCAACGGTCTTGATGAGCCTTTACCGTCTGCCGTTTGAGACGGGCTAGCCAATCCTTTACCCTGGGATTGATCAGTTGTGGCTAGTCCTTTTAGACCTAGCAGGAATCTTTTGAGGATTTTTTCTTTGGCATCCTCAGCAGGTTCATGTTCTTTCCCAGTTCTTCTGCTTCTGGGATTGCGACCTTCGTCGTCATCTTTTCGGCTAAACATTGCCATTTCTCTGGTCAATGCGTCTGGAAGATAGTTCTTGTTTCCTGTAATTAATTCAACATTATAATCATATTGGTTAAGAAATAATTGCCAGTTTGCTAGTCTTCCTCTATCAGCAGCTTTATCAAGTTTAAGTTTTTGAAATTCTTTACTCTAGCACAATCGGTACGGACAGTAAAGGTTTTTCCAAGAAAAGCTGGAGAGTTTAAAATTGTCTTTTTGACAGCCAAAATTTCCTTTTCCCCTGTGGGATAATTTAGTTCTGCAGGGCTGAACTTGCCGCTACAAAATTTGCATATCTTTTCAATGTTAGTTCCAGGCGTTTTTGCCAGAACAACACCGGACCAATAATTATCGCTCGCATCTGTTTGGAGGATAATCTCATCATTTTCCTCTGGTTGTTGTAGAGGAGGGAGATTCTTGCAGAGATTTTTTATCTGCTTCACAGTTTTTCATCATCTTCTGTGAAGTTCCATTTTCTCTTGGAACTTGTTTTAGGAGATAACATTGCTGTTAGTCCTGAGATTTTGGGAATGAAATCTCTCCCATAGTTTATGACTCCTAAGAATCTTTCTAAACTCTTGGAATCAGGAATTCTATCTAGGAACTTCCAAATCTTCTCGAGGATGTAAGGTTGGAGTTTTATTACTCCATTCTTGATGTTTATTCCTAGGAAATCAACTTCATCGAGGATAAAGAAGATTTTCTTTTCACCTAGGATTATTCCATGCTGAACTATCAGCTTTACAACCTCATAGAGGTGTTTCATGTGTTCTTCTCTGTTTTTGGAGAAGACAAGGATGTCATCAATGTAGACGACACAGAACTCCGCGACATGCTTGAAGATGTTGTCCATCTTTCTTTGGAAGATTGAGGGAGCTTGCTTTAGACCAAAAGGCATTACCATCCATTCGTAATGTCCTTGTGGTGTTCCGAATGCAGTGAGAGGAATACTCTCAGGATGCATCTTGACTTGCCAAAAACCTGACTTTGCATCGAATTTTGAAAAGACTTTAGCTCCTCTGAGCTGGTTGATCAATACTCTTACTTGAGCAATTTGATAACCGTCTTTGACAGTCTTCTTGTTGACATCTCTGTAGTCAATCACCATTCTAGCTTTTCCTCTTAGATTTTCTGCATGATTTCTCACGTAGAATGCTGGAGCATGATGAGGGCTAGTGGAAGGTTGAATTAACCTCTTGTTCAGGAGATCTTCAATATCCTTTCTGAATTCCTTTTGATCTTCCTCTTTGTACTGAGGAATGGCTTTGACATGACAGATAGCATTCATGTCATGTAATCTCAATTCACAGACCACTGGGTCTTTTTCCCAAAACTTTTGAGGATCTACATCGATATTTTGTTCGAGTAGTTTCTTGATTTTGTCAAGAGTGGGAATTTTCTGAGACTCAAGCTTATTCTGGAAGTGCTTGAGGTTATGCTCATGGATGAAACTAGTTTCTTCATCTTCACTAGTTTCTTCTTCTTCTTCTTCTTCTTCAGAAGATTCTTCAACAAGTAATTCTTCTTGTTGTTTAATTTGGAGTATGGGTTCAAATTTGGGTTTGTAGGGGGTAAGATCACCACTATTCTGTTGTGATCTCTGATATTGTGTAGTAAAGTTTGGACCTACTACACTTTTGGCTTGAGTAAGCCTGTCCGCCCAGAACACCCGTTCTCCTTTTCTGAAGCCTATTGCTTCTTCATCCTGAATAAATCTCTGTTGGAGAATGAAATCATTTCCCAACAAGAAATCTGAGCCTTGGCCTTCAGATTGCCTGACATTATGGATGATAAATGTTCCTCCACCAATGGTGATATGAACATTTTTGCTACTTTATTCATTGTAAGGTGACTACCGTCAAAAGTGACACCAGTAGCAGTTCTTTTCTTATCTTCTTTCCAGAGTTCTTCTGGAATTGCAAATCTTTTTGCAACAGTGAAACCTGATCCATTATCTACAAATGCATGTAGATGATATTTCTTGTGATCAGGGGATTTGAGTCCAATCTTTATGTAGTTGCTATATCTACTAGTAGAGACGACTTTCGATTGTTGAAGCTCATTTTCTTAAGCCTGTTCCTTTGGTACGAATGGTTTGCATTCTTCTGGAACAATTTCTGGTGGTTCAACCAGTTCAATATTTTCATCGATTTTTTCTTCATCGATTTCTTCTTCCTTTATTTTTGAGGAAGATGGTTCCATGATTTCTTGGAACAATGTTTCTACTTCTTTCTCTTTTTGTTCAGAGAAATATTCTTCATATTCTTGCTCTACCAATTGGCTGACAAGGCCATTCTTGGTTTTTCTTCTTGCTTCAGCTATGAAGCATTCTTTGTAATAAGTCTTTTTTGACTCTTCACAAAACATAGGGAGACCATTCTTTTCGTGACATAGGCAGTAGTCACAAACGAATGTACCAGGGTTCACCTGATAAGAAGACATTAGCGATTATGTCTTACTTTCTTCCCAGGTTTTGATTCTTAGAACATTCATCTGTCTTGATTCGAAGTACTCTACTTCAGAATCTGATTCAGACTCAGATGATTCTTTTTCAGACTAGGCAGAGTAGACTGACCTGTCGTCTTCTTCATCATCAGAATAGGCTATTTCGTAGCCTTTCATGTTTGCTGTTTCTACTATAAGCTCGTATTCTTCAAAGAGAGCTTTAGTAGATCTTTTACCCTTTTCCGGGCATTCATTGGCATAGTGCCCTTCAGCTTTACATAACCAACATCTGCAAGCTTTCTTGCTTGGTTGTTTATGTTGATGAGTATTCTTCTTTTTCTTGAAGAATTTCTTTTTTGGATCTTCATCCTGTTGTTTCTTGTAATTGGAACTTTTCTTAAATTTCCAATCTCTTTTCTTATTACTCTTTTTGAAATTTTTAGAGTAATATTTTTCTTTTCTTTTTCTGTGGAACTTGGATTCATGACAGCCCCAGTTAGTTGGCATATCAAGTATTCCATAACAGAAATTTTCAACTCCTTTGAGTTGTTTCTTAGCCATCTTTGCTCTAAGATTGGCTTTGCATTGTTCTTTCAATAATTGCCTGATTCTGTCGGCAATTCCTCCAACTGAAAATCTTTCAATCGGTTTTTCAGCTATGCTTTCTCGCACAGCTGTTCTCCATGGTTCAGGGAGTTTTCTGTGCAACAGGTTGACTAGATCAGTATTCTCTAGTTCACCAATCGTACAGTAATATTCTTGAAATTCATTCAAGTATTCTTCAAAAGATCTCATGTCGCAAATTTTGAGAGCATAGATATTTGATTTGGCCGTTTCTCTAACTTTCTCACTTAGATTTGATAGATCTCCACAGAACTGATCGTACAGGGGTACTGCAAAATCATACGGAGATTTCAAAGTTTTGATTTCTTCCAGCCATTCTTTTCCTCTAGCAGTCTCTTTGAAAGAGAAGTAATACTTTTTTGCTACTCCAGTGAGAGTAGTTTCAAAGTACATCTGAAGATCAGGTGCTTCAAATTTTCCAAGGGTAAGAGCAGAGGCCATCATCAAGCTGTCTACCCATTGGTCAAGAGTTTTTCTCTTGTCTAGAGCTTTATCTAAATCTAACCAGATACCGTAATTGGAAATTGGTACTCTGGGTATCTTGTCCTCTGGGACAAATCTTTGAGAATTTCTTTCTCCATTTTTCCCCGTAGGGGCTTTCTGTATAGGGAGTTTCAGTTTTCCCTTTTCTCTAATGATGAAAGTTTTAGAGCTATCTCCTTCTTCCATTTCAACATCTTGATAGGGAAGGAGTTTTCTTTCTTTTCCTGGTTTGAATTTTTTCATTTCTTCGATTAGTTTTTCTAATCAATCAGGATTTTCGCAAGATTCTGCTTCATTATAGAGATCATAGAGCTTTTGTGCTCTAAGCATATTTACTGGTCTGTTCAGATCAGCTTCTAATTCTTCTTCAGTGATAGGCTCTGTTGGTTCTTCAACAGAAAATTTGGTACCGCTGCTACTAGCTTCTCTAGTGCTATAGCTTCTTCTGAGAAGATTTTTGTTTACCCTGATATTCTCAGGACAGACGTCACTTTTTATGTGATCGTCGAATTTGAGACTGATTTCTCCAGTCTTTTTGCTTTCATAAATTGCCGCTCTGGCATTTTCTGCTGGTTTTTTCGGACCAGACAATTTCCATTCAAGAGGAAAAATTACTTCATTCCAAGTAACCTTGTGAATCTGTTGTGAATGGTTCTTCTGGCTGGTGAGGAACCCAGTAGTAAGACCTGGAATATTTGATATTATTGTCTTAGGTTCTACTGTGGTACTCATCAGTTTATTGTATATCCTGTATACTATTGCGAGTTCTTGCATATCGTTTTTCATAGATATACCATCTGTCTTGACTCTCAGTCTTAGACAGTGAGCTGCATCTTTCAAGCTGGTTGAGAAATTTGGGAAGCAGTTGAAATAAGCCACTTGGTTGCATAAAGATGCTTCAAGTGTTCCCAGAAGACTAGCTTGAAAATCTGTTAGTCTATTGTCTTATAAGACGCATAGAACTGAACAGTTTATACCTTCTCGGGCAAGAAGTTTTATGCCAACTTGGACTGCTCCAATGTGCATAAATTGATAATTTTTTGAATAAAAATAAAAGGTTTGTTTACCATTCATAAAGTAAATAAATAAAAGGGTACTTTATTTCCATAATAAGTTATGACTGTCAAAGTTTGACTTATTACCCATACTAATATTGCTTTGATTCCCAAAATTGATAATCCTACTAAAGTAAATGATTTTAGGCCTATAAGCCTCTGTAATGTCTCTTATAAAATTATCTCCAAAATTCTTGTTAAAAGGTTAAGACCTCTGCTAGAAAAGTGTATTTCGAAAAATCAAGGAGCTTTTGCTCCAGGAAGGGCCATCCAGGATAATATCCTGATTGCACATGAAATCTTCTCGGACTTCCAAAAAAAGAAAGGAAGAGCTGGTGCTTTGGCACTCAAGTTGGACCTTGAAAAAGCCTATGATTTCCTAAACTGGGATTATATCTCCCAATGCCTCAAGAGGTTTGGTGTTCATGATACTTGGATTAAGCTTGTTTTAAATTGTATATCTTCTGTCTCTTTCTCAATTATAGTTAATGGTAGTCCCTCTGGTTGGTTCAAACCAACTAGAGGTATTAGACAGGGTGACCCCCTCTCACCCTATATTTTTATCTTAGTTATGGAGCCTCTAATAAGGCACCTAAATGCTCTAGCTATCAACCATAAGTCACAAGTTGGCCTTCTATCTTCACCACGTGGTTTTAGAATTTCTAACCTCATGTTTGCTGATGACTGTCTAATTTTTGCTAAGGCTACTAAGAAAGGAGCAAGGAACATTTCAAAAATTCTTAACCACTTTGCTGGTGCTTCAGGTCAGAAAATCAATTATCATAAATCTTCTCTCTATTTTTCTCCAAATGTCAATTCTAGTCTCAAAAATGATATTGTAAATATTCTGAACATTCAGCAAAAGGCTACAATAGGTAAGTATTTGGGTATCCATAATGTTATTTTTTGGAAGGATCCTATCAATGCAAAAGAACTTTTACTTAAATTATCAAATAAGTTGTCTGGGTGGAAGAAAGGAACACTCTCAAGGGCAGGTAGGCTAACCCTTATTAAATCTAATATTGCTGGTATGTCCAATCACATTATGTCTTGTTTTAAATGTCCAAAGAAGTTGACCAACAATATTGATAAACAAGTCAGATCCTTTTTCTGGGGCTCAGACATGAAATGTGCTCCTGTTGCTTGGGAGCAAGTGTGCCAACCCAAGTCAACAGGTGGCTTGGGCATTAGACCTTCAGCTTATTTTAATAATGCAGCTATAGCTAAGCTAGCTTGGAAAATTATTAATGATAAGGATAACTGGTGGTCACAAATTATGAGAAGAAAGTATCTAAGAAATGTTACTTTTTTCCAGGCCAAGAAGAGACAGAAGAACTCTATTGCTTGGAATGGTGTCTTGGATGCAAGAGACCTGATCATGAAAGGAATGAGGTGGATTATAGTCAATGGTAAGAATATTAAATTTTGGACTTTTAATTGGGCCTTTGATTGTCATTTACTTGATTTCATTCCTGATGATAGAAGGAATACGATTAACCTAGAAGAATCAGTGGCTGAGTATATTATTAATGGTAAATGGGATACGGCAAAGCTTGCTTCTGTTCTAGACCCTAATATTGTGAAGCAGATTCTTGGCATTCCTTTACCTGTTTGTGAGCAGGAAGATGAATATATTTGGGGTCCCTCCTCAAATGGTAGATTTTCTATTAAATCTGCTACGTGGCTGCAATATGATCATCTTCGTAAGCATAGCCAATCCGAGTTAATTAATAAGCTCTGGAAGCTTAATGTTCAACCAAAAATTAAAATCTTTGGTTGGCTGTTACTTAGAGGAAGACTCAAAACTAGGGACAGACTTTCCAGGTTTGGGATTATTAATGATAACTCGTGTCTTCTCTGTAATAGAGATAATGAGACTGCTGATCATTTGTTTGGCTATTGCGAATTCACTAAGGAAGTGTGGAGGTTGGCAAACATTAACACCCCAGTAGACTGGGAGGAAGGATATCTCAAAGTTTTTGAGGAACTTTTTTTACTACAACCTTACAATGCTGATCTGTTTGCAAAGATTATTACTTTATGCTGGCAGGTTTGGAAGACTAGAAATGATGTTATTTTCAGAGCAACTTCTGTCAATCCTATGTCAATTGTTATGTCCATTGAAGCAATAATGAAAAGCTTTGCTGATTTTAACACTAGTACTAGTGGAGCAAAAACTTCAAACCTTTCAACCACAATTAAGTGGTCTGCTCCTCCTAGTTCTTTTGTTAAAATCAATTTTGATGGCTCAGTTAGAAGAGATTCAGCTGCTAGTGGTTTTGTTATCAGAGACCATAATGGAAGACCAGTTATTGCTGCAACCAAGAGTGTTGGCAATTCTTCTACCCCTGTTGCAGAAGCTACTGCACTCAGGGATAGTCTAATTGCGGCCAAAGACAAAGGTTTTACAAGAGTTGAAGTTGAAGGAGACTCAAAGCTGGTTATTGATGCAGTTACTGGAATGGTGATTCCACCGTGGAGGCTTCTCAAATTGATTGAAGACATTAGAACCATTGCAGCTTCCTTTTCTCAAATTACCTTTAAGCATATCTATAGGGAAGCAAACTTTGTAGCTGATGCTATTGCAAATTTAGGACATGATGCTGTTTCTCCTATGTCTTGGAGTGATAGGGTCCCAAGTGAGGCTGCTAGAGCTTTAATGTTTGATGTTGTAAACTTTGGTTGCCCAAGAGGCTTCCTTCTTTAAATAGTTTTTCTTTTCTTATCAAAAAAAAAAAGTTTGACTTATTACAAGTAATAAAGGAAAGTGAAAAATCATCATAGACTACGAAGTGGAGAACAACTCTTCACACCCAAGTCAAACCCTTGAAGCTATTGCGGTGGCTCTCAAAAATATCTCACAATGATTTTGTCGTCTCAAGCTCTGCAGTGGTCACCTCGGGGGTCTCTTGGATTTGAGTCTTCTCTTTTTCTAGGTCGACAAGCTTCTTCTCCTGTAGTAGAATTCTCTCGTCTAGTAAAGTCATTGTTTGCTCCAATTTTTGTTGCTCCTCCTTTAATTTCTCCAAAGACTTGAGTGCAGATTGGCGATGATCAGAGTCAGCTTGACAAATTGAAGTGACCTTCGCAATTTCTGACTCTATGTCAGCCAGACGTTGATTACGTGTGCCTGGAGTAGCCTTGCGTGAACAAGAAAGCCGTGCCAAGTTGTATTGGTCAGCACTAGTCAACAATCCCTCAACTTTTCCCCTTACAGATGAAGGATCAATCCCATAATGGCTAAGCTCAGCTATCAGCTTGTCAAGTTCCCCCTTGCTGGAAAGAATGGTCTTTGAGGAGTGCTTCATTATCATATCTTCAATTTGTTCACAAACTGCGGTAGCAGCTTGTTGACGAATATCACGAAGTCTTTGACTAGCATCTATAATAGCAGCTCCACCAAGAGATGCCTCTGAAAAGGCTATGGTGTTCAAAGGCTTGGGAGGATGCACCTTGGTGAGTGGACCTGTGCATGTATCATTAGTTAAAAAAAAAAAAAAAAGGGGCTTAAAATGCAATGAAAATACACAAGAGTTAAGAATTGTACCTGTAGGGTCAATTTGCTGTGAGTCATTCTTTGCATTGGATGTTCCTTTCATGGGTAAAGAGTAAGCCTCAAGTTCCCTCGAGAAGCAACACACTTGTAGCAGCAAGCCTATCACCAAAGCCCTGAAAAGAAAGGGAGAAAAAAAATATATATATATATATATATATATTAAACAACTTTCAGAATGCATGCATGATGTGAAAAAAAAAAAAAAAAAAGGTGGCTGCGGTATCATGAGAAAGAAGAGTGTGGGGCATGTGACAGAGTATGATTAAGAAAAAGAGAATCATGCTTTGAACTCGAAAAAAAAAAAGTGTGCCGGGGTCAGAATATGGATTCAACATTTTAACTACATAACCCAGTAGATATGTGGTTCCGAAATGGATCTACAACAAAAAAAGTTACCAACAGCAGTCGGCTCCTCTGCTAGAGGTTTTGTGATGGTCCTCTCATACTGTCGACGTGTGCAAAATCCATGAAATACCTAATATAAAAATAATTTCTTTGTTGCCTTCATAGCAACTACGTTCATCTATTCTGATACATCAATAATGAGTTGCAAAGTGGGGCCTCAGATTCTTGGGTGTTCGGAGTTTGTTTTCCTCAATGTGATTATAAAAGTAGTATTGTTTTATTATAAAAAAAAAAGGACATTATCGTCAAGGCACATGCAATCATGGATGAGTCCCAAAGCTGTATCGGTAAAAAAAAAAAAAAAAAGTCACGTCATGAGACAAGAATGATTAGAAGGACATGGATGAATCATGCTTTTGTTGTGATAAAAAAATCATGCTATGGGTCTGCACGTGCATACTTATATATATATATATATATATATATATATATATATCATTCATCAGATCTAATATGGGAATGCAAAAGGATTTCTCAAAGGGAAGCAAGCCCAAGAAAAAGAACCATGCTATGGGTCCATATCATGTCAGAAGGTCAAGACATATTCAATGAAGATCAGGGCATAGTATGAAAGAAAAAGAAGATAGAGAGAGAGAGAGAGAGAGACATACCTCAGTCTCTCTTATTGCACCAACGACACGTGGGGTGCTCAAATTAAAGAAATCAAGCTCCTGTCAGAAGATAGAGAAAGAGAGAATAAGTGACCACCTTAACTGATAATAAAGAATTGAGTAAACAACAAATCACCTTGCAACGCCAAGCACACGGCATGACTGGGCTGCAAATTTGAGAGCTATAGTCAATCAAGTCTTGCCAGCACCAATACTGAATGTTGAAGGATGAGTTGGAGGAGGGCCTTTATTTATATTGAAAGGCAAGAGTTATTCACGTAAGAAATTTCCTAGTTGAGACTAGGAAAATATGGCAGGAATTCTAAATTTTCTGCTATATATCGCACCAATATATTGATTGCTGAAATTTTGTGAACAAATATTTTATTTGGAAAAATCAAGGATTTATTCCATAAATATTTAACAAAAATACTATTATATTATGGGCTTTGTCACCTGCTCATTTGGAGTCCTTGTCATATTTGCAAAATTAAATCCTAATTGCAAGACAATCTCTAAATTAAATCAAGATTTCGGGAGACTCTCTACAATTTTAAATCAAGATTTCAAGGGAATCTCTACAACTTTGGAGTTCTAGAAGTTGGCCGCAGTGAAGTAAAGTGTTGCGTCAAGTTATGAAAAAAAAAAAATGAAGTCAAATTCAAACTTCAAGTCACACCTCCAACACGTGACAACATGTTTACGGCGCACCTTGAAGTAGGGGCATTTGTAGACACAAAAAATTTAATGAAAATAAAATTCATTAAATAATTCGGTCAACACTTGAAATTATGACCGAACAAATTTAGTTGACATGTGGGTCCCACAAAATGTGCAAGTGGCTTATGAGTAAGCAAAACCAAGCAGACTCAAGGAATGACACGTGGCAGCATACAAAAAGCCCGACGGCAATAAATAAATTTGTTCCGACTTAATCAGCTGATATTAAAACGGATCAATCAAATTAAATCAATTGATTCCAAGTCAAATCAAGTATTAAATTTCGTCTGCTGATTAGATGACAATTTGTTTAAATTAATAATCAAGATGAAAATCAGTCATCAAATTAATTGGCTAATTCCTTAATAGTCGTGATTAAATCAGTTAATTAAAGTTGATTGATTTGATTATTTTATTAATGAAATACAATTAAAATCAGCCATCAAATTGATTGGCTAATTCCTTAATGGTCGTGATTAAATAAGTTAATTAAGGCTGATTGATTTGATTATGCTATTAATGAAATACAATTAAAACCAGCCATCAAATTGATTGGCTAATTTCTTAATGGTCGTGATTAAATCAGTTAATTAAAGCTGATTGATTTGATTATATTATTAAGGAAAATACAATTAATTATGTGTCATCAAGGCATTCCAAATTGAGAGAGACGCCAACACTATAAATAGCCTATCTCAAATCAAGAGAAGGACTTCAGCCAAAAAAGAGAAGAAAATACTCTCAAAATTTCGGAAGCCTCCAAAGCTCGTGTGAAGAACCCTCAAGCTGCCAAATAGCTGGTTCCTCACCAACCTCAAGTCCAAACATTCGTCACGTGTCGACTCTCGTGATCATCGTACCACTCAAGATCAAGCGTTAAGCCCTTGAGTGAAATCCATCGTCGGAGATAGAATCAGAGGATTACCAAAGATTGTAACCCGCACTTAAATTAATAAAATTATTATTTTTGTACACGTGTCTGCATTTTGTTTGTTTTCAGATTTTCGTGTTACAGGGTGTTACAGCCAACTCTATGAGACCGCTTTGTAAGTTGAAGTCGATGGTGAAAGACCGGGCCTATCTCACTATGCCAATAATGCCTTCAGACGACATATATCAAAGTTGAAGTCGATGATGAAAGACCGGGCCTATAATTTGTTGATCTTTGAGAGAAGGGATAATGCAGCTACAGCTAATGGGAGTGGGATTCTACTCTTTGATCAACGTTTAGCTCGGTTTTACCAATTGGAAAAATTGAACTCTGGATGAACAAAAAGTAGAAAGATGCTAGAAGCATCTGGTTTAGTGGTTTTACTTATTAACTGTCAGAAATGTATACACATTTTTATGTGTTTTTAAATTTAGCCAAGATGAACGCTGTTCTGATCATGAGTAGCGATGACGAAAACTCACTCCTACAACAGTGTTAGATGCAAGTATTGTGCACATGAACAGGAGAATAATGGAATGAGCTAGGTGTGCTGATGAAGTTATGTTCTGTATAATTTATTTTTTATGTTATTCAGATTTCAGTTTCTTATTCCTTTCAAACATAATTCAGTTCTAGTTTACTCTAGTTTTGTTTGTATTAAATTGTGTCATATAATATTTTAATATGCCTAATATTCGTTGAAAGGTTTTCAATTTAGAGTTAATTTGATTTAGGGTGCGGCTATTGCCAGCCTACCATTTTCTTTGTTCACCCTACTTGCTCATTACGCCCTACATTTTAATTTCAATTATTAAATTTACTTATGTAACCCATTTCTATTTCCAAGAATATCCTTATATGACATATCCAATTAAAAGAGATTTTTTTTAATGAAAATCTCGCAGTTAATTTATACCAATAAAAAAATTATAATATATTAAAGTTTCCTAACAAAATCATAATCTAATTTACTTCCTTTTTTTTTTCTTTCTGCTTCAATGTTCATCTATTTCAATCTATGTCAAAAGATTAGTTAGTTAACAACTATGACTCTATGAGCGATGAAGAAGATATTAAGATTTTTCTTTCGTGTTTAAAATTTTTACTTTCGGTGTTCATAAAAGGTATTGCAAATATTTTGACCTAGTTAACACTAATGATTTTGTGAATTAAATAACGAATTCATGATGAAGAGGTAACAAAAAAAAATAGTAATAAATGAAAATTTGGGTGGAGAAGATGAAGATTAATGTTATCCAATGAGAAATTAAGTAATCTTTCTATTTAATTCATTGGTTATTTTTTTTATTTTTCCTTACAAATTTGGATTTTAGAAAAGGGAGCTTCTATTCATACCTCCAAATTTGGCATTTGGACCTCCATACTTAATAGACCTCCAACTTACTTTTACAAATAACCAATTTGCTATCTACACCTCTCTAATTTTCCTATAATGCCCAATCGTCTAATAAAATCAATAAAAGACATTTTTTTTTTAGATTCTATTCATACTTTCAAAAATTAGTAGTTTGATCTCCTTCAGTTTTTGAAGATTTGGAATTGCGGCGATTTTTTTTTTCTTTTTTGGAAGTTCATCCTCCATATACGAGTAACAGAGGTGCTAGCACTTTTTCAATGAATTGTCGACTCTTGGTTAGCGTAGACAACAATACCATGTTTGTTCATCATCTAGTACAAATATTATTTTCATTGCATTTAGGTGTCATTGTCCCTAAACTGATTCTCTCCTACTTGTTTCCATAGCAGCTTGAAATGAACATGCATGGTCCTTTTGTTTTAGATATGCATGGGATAGTGGAGGAAATTACAATAATCAACCATGAGTCTAGTGCATTCTCCATAGATTTATATCAGAGGGTCGAATTTTTCATCATATCTATAGAATAGTTCCAAATAAAATTGCTCTGCACTGATGATGTGCGGGAAGATCTTGTGGACAACTACCCATTGTTGCGTTTGTCATATAAATGTGCTGAAGTACTGCTTTTTGTCGCTGCTCGTTCACAAGTTTGATTGCATTTAGAATGAGTCGGGCTTCATCAACTGAGGTGTCTTTGTATTTCCCATTTTCTCTCCTTTAATTTTTTTTATTATAGCGCAGTGATAGATCTTGTAACTTGTCAGCTATGTGAACAAGGAAGTCTATCACTTTACGAAGGCAAAATCAAATTCAGAAAATTTTGACTTCAACGTTAAATAACATATCGCCAATTTAGGGTTTACATTGGAGAATAAAATTTTTCCCAAGTTGAAGACTATTACAGTTCGTAGAGATAAGAAGAGATAATTTTTTTTTTCCCTTATTTGTGTCTTTATTGGTAATTTGACATGAGTTGACAAAGTCAACTATTACTTGAAAAAAGTGAGAGGTCCAAATACCAATTTTGGAGGTATGAATAGAAACTCCCTTTAGAAAATTAATGTACTTAGTAGCCATTTTACACTTGGGTAATATAGTCTTTCAATAATTTAAATGGTTGTAGGGTGAACTAAGAAAATGGTAGGGTGACAATAGACGTACCCTTTGATTTAAGTCCAAAATTCACACCCCATATTGGATGTAGTCCGGATGAATTTTTTTATTAATCGCGGTCCTATGACTCAGCTGCCACGTTAGATTTGTTTCCTTTTCTATCTTACTGACTCAATACCTAAATTTTTCATTCCTAACATACCCTTATTTAATATATTCTACACAATAAACAGTAAAAATCAATATATTAATTGTAATCCTAAATTATTGCAATGTTGTTAATGTAAAATTAGCAATTTTAATATATTGACTTAATTAACATTATGAGATCCTTGATTGAATTCAAAAGAGGAATCATTATATATTAAGACATTATTTTTCCTTGCTATTGCCTATTACATATTGTCTCCTTCTCCTTCTCCCTTGCGCTTCCATCTTATGAACTTATTTACTTAACATGCCATGCTTATCTCTAGGACGCGTGTTAAGTTTTGCTTAGCTACTGAACCTAAAGGTAGTGCGGCACCATAAATGTGCTTGGTTTGGTGAGGTGCAAATCAATGCCACTTCATAAAAAAGGTGGATTCTATTTGAGTCACGTCAGCAATGGTTTCACCGACAAACTAGATTAGACTGATTAAATTGGTAAGCATAAGGGTGTTGTTGATGAAATTAAAACATCAGGGACTGACATGATTTTCAATGTAAAGTTCAAGGTAGTAAACTGAATTTAATTCTTATTTTAACTTGAGATTCAATCCATTTATTAGAAATATTAAAGATAAGTTATAAAGTTAAATAAGAACATAATGATAACTTAAAAGAGGCATCAAACACGTATTTCTCCATTTTCAAATATTCTTCTGTAGGTAATAAGAAAATGGACTAAATACTGTTTAGTCCTTGAGCTTTTGACTAAAAAACACTTCAGTCCCTGGTCTTTTAATTTCACACGTTTAGTCCTTGTACTTCTCAATTTTGGACCAATAGGTCCTTTCCGTCCAAAACCTCCGTTAAGTAGCTGACGTGGCAACGTTTTCTCTCTAAAATGTCTATTCTACCCTCACTTCCTTTTTTTTATAATTATATATATATTTTTCTTTTTTCTTTTTTCCTTCTTCCTCTCTCTCTCCTCCTTCACCTACTCAATCTTCCTCCCTTCCTCCTCTCTCTTCTTCTTGTCCTCTATACCTACATCGAAGGGACTGATTCATATACAACATATATGTTAGCATAATTGAGAATGATAAGGACATCATATTAATGCAATCTCATCAATAACAACACCATTCACCATTACAAAACCCCCAAAAGCAATCGAAATCGAAAACAACAGACACAAAATACAGTTAAGAGCCTAATTCAATCACAAATTTGAACAACAATACCATTTACCATCATAAAACCCAAATCAGCAACAAGGTTAGATTATCATAAATAAATTTTTGGGTGGATGAGTGCTCTACGGTGGAGCAGCTGTTTGGAGCTCAATTCGAACTGGAAATTGAGGCCGAGAGAGAAGATGGTCCATCTGGGGTGAAGATGATCCGATCTGGGGCTTTTTTTTTTTTTTTTGGTCAATCTATTTATCTCTTCTTCTTCCTTCTTCCTTCTTCCTTCTTCCAGCTCCACCCCCCACGCAGTCCTCTGCTCCACCCCCTACGACCTCATCTGCAGCGTTTCCAACACCGTCCTCGTCTTAGATGAGAACACCATATACCCAAATCACAGAGTCTTGGATGAAGACCCATATACCCAAAGAGGCAAGCCATATACCCAAATCACAGAGTTTCAGAAAACAGAGAATCAAAGGCAAGCCATTTACCCAAAACATAAACACCATTACCCCACTCTCAAATCGAGACCCAATCCAAAACAACCCAAGTTAAAACCCTTAATCCCTAAATCAACCACAAAAGAATCAAACCTCGAGGGCGTCGTCCTCGTCTTGGATGAGGACACTGGAGAGGTGCAGGTCCTCGGAGGCATCGTCTTGCGTGCGCTGTGGAGTTGGCTTCACGATCCAGTAGGGTGTGGAGGAGAACGAGCGAATCGAGGAGTGGGTGGTTGAGAAGGGACTACGGTTTGAGGTTCGGGTGAGAAGGATTCGGTTGATTACGGTTTAGGGTGAGCGAGATGGTTAGTGTTTTGAAGGAGAAGGGGAAGGTTGCAGCTCTGTCTCGTGTTGCTCGTGTTGAGGGTTCTGGAGAAGAGATAGCTGGAAGAGGGAAGAAGAAGAAGAAGAAGAGATGAACCGATTGACAAAAAACGAAAAAAGAAGAAAAGAAACATAAAAGAGATAAATAGAAGGAAAAAAAAAAAAGATAAGTGAGGCTAGAATAGACATTTTAGAGGGAAAACGTTGCCACGTCAGCTATTTAACGGAGGTTTTGGACGGAGAGTGACAGAAAGGACCTATTGGTCCAAAATTGAGAAGTACAAGGACTAAACGTGTGAAATTAAAAGGCCAGGGACTGAAGTGTTTTTTGGTCAAAAGCTCAAGGACTAAACAGTATTTAGTCATTTAGTCCTAAGAAAATACATGACACAATTTCATTCCATTAGGAGGTTCTAGTACTACAAATTATCAATTAGCCACCGAGACCAAGAGATTTGAGATATGAACCTATAGTTGTAGCCAAAGATAAAACATTCCAAATAACAATTGATCTTACACAATATTGATTAAGATCAATTTGAGTTTCAACCACAGTATGTACGTCGACATATAGGTAAGAAGTAAGAACCGTCAAAAATGATCTTTCTTCTGAGTACTCTTTGACAGTTAGTAAGCAATTTCCATTTGACTTGATCCAAATAAAAGTTTTAAGCATAGACGCCACATTTAAACCCTAATCACCCTCCCTCCCTTCCTCCCTTCCTCACAACCTTCAGTACATTTTCTCTAATTATAACTTGATATTTGCACAAAATCGTCTTTTTATGTTCTAAACAATACACGTGGCAAGGTGCTAGGCTAGTAGCACCCCCACATATACCTAGGAATATTTTTGTGTGTGTGTGTGAGAGAGATAATAAAGCCTCTTAAGAAGCACCACCCAGAGCGAACTCGCGAGCTTTACTTTTTTTAATCAGTCAAAACAGTTCACCGGCGATCATGCCGCACCTCGTTCGCGAGAATCTCTTCATCGGCAACATCACCGACGCCGTCGACGTACTCCAAAACGGCAGCGCCACCGTCACTCATATTCTCTCCGTCCTCAGCTCCGCCTCGATTTCCTTCTTCTCCGAATACAAGAAGGGTCTCACCATCCCCACCAAGGACATAACCAAGGTCTACGCCGGCGGCTGCGGCGCCTCCGCCTCCGAGGATGATGGCTCCGGGGGTAAGCTGCTGTACTTGTTGGAATATGCGGGGAAGGATTTGAAGCTGGTGAGAATGGGGGTTCCTGTTAGGGATATGGAGAGTGAGAATTTGCTGGATTATTTGGAGGTGTGTTTGGATTTTATTGATAAGAGTAGAAAAGAGGGCTCTGTTTTGGTGCATTGCTTTGCTGGTGTGTCTAGAAGGTACATATTGATATCTCAATTCTCTCTTTCTTTTTCGTATTGAAGTCTTTGTTTGATTTTCGTTGCGAAATGAGTTAAGTTCAGTGTAGTTAGCTCAGGTAAAGAAGGTACCTTTCTTCGGAATACCGTGTTTCAGCTCAATTGGAACAACTTGTTATGTAGTTCCCATTTATCTTTCAATGCCATGTTGCTATTGGGATGGGAGCAAAGAAGTAAAGATTTTTCATTGGAGAAGTTCTAGACTAAAGCTAGACGATACTAGTGTATGACAACTGTAATAAATAGATGAAACTAGGACTTCAGTTTCAGAATGGATTATGAATCAAACTAGGGGAAATTTGCACAGTGGTTCAGTTGAAAAGGAATTGTAGGGTAGAGTTAAGATTGATCCTTGTGAGCATAGCACCATAAATTGAAGGGAACTTTCTCAAATCCATCAGTGTCGAAAATGATGGTGTTGAGAACATTTCATTGTTGCTTGATAATGGTCTGATAAACCAGGTTAACGGTTTGATGCATGGACCGAAAAACTGAAACAATTTGACGTACATAAGAGGCTCGTAAATTAAAGTAGAATCTTATATTATATTCTGCATATATAATTGACTCGTTTTTCAAATTCTATTACAAAGTGGCAGAACTATGAACGTTTTCTGGTTTGTATGTGTGCTTGTTTTTCTTTAATCACAGCGTCATCATGTAAGTCATAAGATACAAATAGCTTTTTCAGTTTTCTGAATTGTCAAGCTTAAAAGGGTTTACACCCTTGTTTGCTTGTGTTTGTTGCAGTGCAGCTATCATTACAGCATATCTTATGAGAACAGAACAGTTATCGCAAGAAGGTATGAGCAGATCATTGCTTGTTTAAAGTGTTGTCAGTCTATATATCTTTATCATCATCATAGCTGTTATATTTTGGAAATCCAACATAACTGTTTCTATGACTTGGGTAAATAGTAGTTTTTGGCATGCTTAGTATATAAACTTTAAACAGTTGAAGATAGAAAAGCTTTTAAGCCATTGGGATTACAAAATGAAGAACAGAAACTGGACTATACATGCTCAGTTGCTCAAGTATTTGCCTTTCTTATTTCTTTGGAATAAATTTTATAAGGTCTAGAAAAACAAGAGCTTTTGAGTAGCTTGTATAATGTCCCAAGTAAAATAAAATGAATAATATATATGAGTAATTCAAGTCAACTGAAAGGATAGGAGATTGGGCAATCCTTTGTTGCTTCAGCATTTACCTGTTTTTTTTTTTTTTTTTTTTGGGTTCTTTTTCTTACTTATGCATGCCTGCAGATGCACTAGGATCCCTGCGACAGAGCTGTGAGTTTGTTTGCCCCAATGATGGTTTTCTAAATCAGGTGATGCAAGGCTCTTCTATACGGCATTATTTACAAGGATAATACTACTGCATGCTGATTTCACTGTATATAACCTATCATGAATTTTCCATTTATCTTCTCTTTTATTATTTTTCAGCTAAAAATGTACGAAGATATGGGCTTCAAGGTTGATCATGCCAGCCCCATATATAAGTCTTTTCGTCTCAAAATATTGGGTACGCAACTTTTTTTCTGTTTCGCCTATTTTCCGGTTGGTCTGCCTCAATCAAGGATATTGATCTATATGTTATGCCTTCATGTCTACATAATTTTAGTTTTCCAACATTGTGCGAGCGAAATGTTCCATGGACACATAGAGTAGGCTCTAATGCATATGCTATTAATTGATAAATGTATCATGGTCTTGAGTATTGTGATATTCTTATTTAAAAATCCTTATTACGTAGGTATTGAGGAGCACTGACCTACCTAACGGGTTGTGTATCCTTGGAAGTAAGGCTAGCAGTAATCAGAGTTTCAATCCAAGTAACTTTTTTTCCCCTCAAAATTCAACACAAGTAGTTTGACCAATTGAAACTATACTGTACGAGACCCACGAGATGTTTTTTGAGCATCAGAGGTGTAATCTATCCAAATATATGCCTTGTCCCATCTAGGTTGGAGAAAATAAGTTAAAGAGAAGCGGGTGTGAGACTTTTCAGCTGATAAATACCGGAGGTGTGGGATACTTTCATGTCCTTTTTAGTTTCTGGTACCAGCTGGTATTGTATATACCAGTTTAAAGAAATTGAGGCAGCTATTGCTTATAATCTTTGTTCCATTTTATCTTAATACAATTCTTCGACACTCTGGCTGTACGGTACATTTCACCTTATCTGCAGCACAATTTTTGGGGGAGGGGGGAAACATGTTTGGAGGCTGCGGTCTATATTTCTGATGACAAAACTGTGTTTTGGAGGCTAGTTGGGGATACTTTAAGGTTCCAAAAGGAAGTGAAAACAGTCAAAGGTTATAGTATAAAAGTACCATAAACAAGTTTCTCTACCAGTTACTTTCTTAACCTCTAGCTTAAAGTGACATAACCCATACAAAGACCTGATAAATTTGAATCAGCCTTTGCAATAAAAAGAATCTGAGTCTTTAGGGAAACTACCTTGAGAAATATCTACATATCCTAACTGTGATCTACTGTAACTTGAATATTATCTTTATAAATATTGGCTGCTCCTCTACCTTGGTAATTAAATAGTGGGGTGTGGGGGGTGAAAGGCCAAAATAAATACCTCCCACAACAGCAGTAACAATTTTGGAAAGAATGGTAATTTCATGTGACTGTTCCTTTATGTTACCATGTCAAATTTTGTTTTGCTGACAAGACATATTTAGTTCTGCTTACTTACTCTTCAACCATTTTGATGGAAGTCTCGAATATCAGTGGCTAGTGTGAATTTCCCTTTCGATTGAAGAATTTTTGCCCCTTTCAGGTGAATCTTATTATCGCGGAGATAAAATAGACAGCTCTAAATTTGGTGCTGATCCTGGTTTGCCCAGTGAAGTTACCTCTCAAGTGGAATCATCTCCAATTGGAGGAAAAACTGGGACATCTGCATTTCGCTGCAAAAAATGCCGACGACTTGTTGCAGTACAGGATAATGTTGTGGACCACATTCCAGGTCAGGGTGAGACATCTTTTGAATGGCGCAAGCGGAAAAGTAGCAACTATAACAACTTTGAGGATTCTGAATGTTCATCCATATTTGTTGAGCCTTTAAAATGGATGACAGCAGGTAATTAGGTCTATCAATCCTTATTTCTAGACTTTTTGCTGGTCTATTATTTTGACGAGTACTGTTTTCTTAAGTTTTAACTGAACTACCTAGCCTCTTGAAAAGTGATTCCTCGGTTCTTTTGTCGCTTGAGATTAATCTATTTAGTTGCAGCCAAATTGTCAATTGTTGTTGACAAATTTAACGGCTTTTCTTGTTCATCTTTTTTCTTTCTATTTTGAAACTTAATAAAGCAGAACATTTTTTCTTTTTTTTTGAGTTTCTGTTCTTTGTGATTTAGCCTAGGAAATAATGTAATCTGTTGTGGTTGTTCTCTATCACCCAGTGGAAGAAGGTGCAATGGAAGGCAAGTTGTCCTGTGCACATTGTGAAGCTCGTCTGGGTTACTTCAACTGGTCAGGCATCCAATGCAGTTGCGGGAGCTGGATCACCCCTGCCTTCCAGCTCCATAGAAGCCGAGTGGACATGAGCAGCGTCTAATATCTGTGAAGATAAAGCCTTTGGGAGTTGAGCCCACTTCAAAAGATTAGTTCAAATACCTCCGAATGGTAGTTTTAAGTCAGTTACTATTTAACAAGATATATAGTTTTCAAGATAACAGCAAGCATAGAAGAACAGGAGGTTTTATGGTGTTTTTTGCACTGTTTGTAACCACAGAACCAAATTTGAGTAGCTGCAGCTTGAGAAGATGCTGCGCTTTTCCCCGATTTGTGTTGCATGAAATTTGAGTTATCATTGCAACAGAAACTGGTTTAATTACTTGACTGATCCAATATTGTGCTGATTGTGCTGTCATGTATTTATATATTTGGCGTGAATTTTTTTTCTCTGACTATTGTCATTATTTGGTTTGGTTGCTATCTGAATTGGTTGGTTCTTGGAGAAGATCGATGTTACAGGGAAGTAATTGCTCTTCTTCTTGTGCTAACTATTTACATATTTCCTATGTTGTTGTCTGTTGCCCAGTTCTGGGCATCTGTTGTGATCTTAGTTGCTCATTTCTGGGCATCTGTTGTACTTCCTCTGTTCTATAAATGAAAGTTTTCTCTTGTTCAAGAGAAAAAAAAATGAAAAAAAAGCTTTGACCATTAAATGACAGCTATTCTCTTTATTTTGTTCAAACTGTTATGACGAAAGTTTGGCACTTCGTACGAGTTCGGATTAGATGAATGGTTAGAAACATGTAGTGGCAACTGAGCTGAATGTAGAACTATGGATAAAAGTTCCAGTAAAAGATGTATGAATAGATGCTGTGGCTTCCACAATCATGGAACAACCATGAATGCACACAAGTTGCTTATTGATGTTTGTTTGGTGGCCTCTCATGAAAGTCCGGTGGCCTCTCTTAAACTCTTTATTTGATGCATTGAGGCCTTTCGAATGGTTGTATTTGGATGATTTGCTCATCCAGTTCCTCGACTTCTAGAGAAGTAGGATTCATTGAGCTTCGTATGATATTGCCTCAAGTGAAAAACCAGCTCTTTAAAGAGGAATCTGCATGTAATTGGTTCTGGTACTCATTTCTCCAGGAACCCCGAACTGCCAGATGCTTACAATAAAGTACTAAATAATGAAGAAAGCTTGGCACAACTGTACGTAAGTCATCATGTATTATCACAAAGTGTGTGCTAAATGCATATTTGTGAACTTCTCAACTGTTTATAAGCTATTCACTTCTGCAGACCTTTGGAATATGTATGTTTCGGAGGCCACATTTGTTTGTATTTAGGAACAGTACTAAAGCTTTATTGCTAGTTTCAACCTCATTCTATTGATGATCATATTCGAAGACCTTTATGCACCGGGAGACAACCCCTTGGTGGGTGAAAAAAAGTTGCTCTCAAATATTCTGAATGCGTCCTAACATTGCACCAGATTGTCAGGCGTTTTTAACGGGAAAAATAATCATCAAGAGTTTCCGGTAAGGAAAATTCTACAATGTGTTAACGTATGACATGCATACAATTGCCTTAAAAGTGGTAAAATGAGTCATCAAAATAGTTATATTAGTCCTCAAAATGGTAACATGAGTCCTTAAAGTGGTAAATTTTCTTAGTTACCACATGAGTTCTCAAAATAGTAATATTAGTCCTCAAAGTGGTAACATGAGTCCTTAAAGTGGTAAATTTTCTTAGTTTACCATATGAGTCCTCAAAATAGTAATATTAGTCCTCAAAGTGGTAACATGAGTCATTAAAGTGGTAAAAATAGTTGATGTATGAGAAATGTTAACATACCATAGCTTTACCCTTCCGGTAAATATGCAAAGTTGGAAATATAGACCGATCAAATTTATGTTTGAAATGTACAGTTCTTAATCACTAGACAAATTTACCAAGCCATTATTGCCAAGGTTCGTTGAAGGTTGCAACAAAATGAGGGTGGTCTATGGAGTTGCGTTCTTCAACATAAATATCTCGGAGGGGATTCTAGTGTTAATATTGATTATAGAAGCCCTGCTCAGTGTTCAAGCAAATGGAGGGGTTCGATGTTAGGAGCTGAGCAGCTTCTGAGGGCAGGTATGATTTGGAGAATTAGTGATGGCAAGTCCATAAACTTTGGACAGATAGATGGCTGGAATGGGGCTTTGATTGATGGTGTCAGTGATCATGCTATGTCAACTTAGATTTTCGCCAAGGTTTCTATGATTCAGAAACGATTGATAAAATTGTCAAGTTTCCTGTTGGAATTGAGGGGTATGGTTCTGATAAAGCTATTGGAATTTAACGACCTTAAGTACACTGGAACAGGAAAAGTGAGAGAGCATATCATGAAGCTTATTGAGATTAATGCTCAGCTAAGGGACCTCAACATGGGGGTCACTGATGATTATGTAGTGCACACTGCACTGCATTCCTTGCCTAATAGTTTTAGCCAACTAAGGACCAGCTACAATGCTCAGAAGGAAAAATGGAGCCTCAAGGAGCTGATTGTCATTTGTGTAGATGAGGAGGACAGGATTAGGAAGGAAAAAGAGCCGAGCACCTCAGTGAACCTTGTTGAGAAGCCTAAGAAGAAATACCAGAACCAGTCTAAGCTCAAGCCTACCAAAACCATCTACAAAGGATCTACCTCGGGAGCAGCTAAAGCCAACAAACCATTGAGGTTCAAGTGCTATTTCTGTAAGAAAGTAGGGCACATGAAGAAAGATTGCACAGGCTTTAAGAATTGGTTGATCAAAAAGGGTAATTTTTCTAACTCACTGTTTTCTTTAGAAATTAATTTAGTTAATGTTGAACCAAAAACTTGGTGGATTGATTCAGGAAGCCCCTTACATATTACTAATTCTCTGCAGGGATTCATAAGGAAGAGAGTCCCAAGAAGTGATGAAGTGAACCTGTGTGTAGGCAATGACATGAGAGTGGCAGTCAAAGCTATTGGAACCTTAAAAAATTAGATCTTGGTTTAGGAAAGTTGTTAGTTTTGGATAATGTTTATTATGTACCTTCCATGAGAAGGAATTTAGTTTCAGCTTCTCTTTTGGTTAAATCTGGATGTAGACTTCATATTGACAATAATGGAATTATTATTTCTAAAGATTCAGTTCAAATTGGTTATGGTGTTATATTGAATGATTACCTGCAGTTAAATTGTTCACACAATCAACAAGAAATTTCTCTTGTTGAAAATAATAACATATCGAGTAACACTTTAACTGGTGTTAAAAGAACTAAATGCAATGAAAAGTCTGCATATTTGTGGCATAGAAGACTTGGCCATATATCAAAAGAGAGATTGAAAATTTTGGTTAAAAACAATATCTTGAATGAACTTGACTTTTCTGATTTACAAGATTGTGTTGAATGTTTTAAGGGAAAGATAACTAACTTAAGGAAAAAGATTGCATACCGAAGCCAAACACTTTTAGAGCTCATACATACTGACATTTGTGGTCCATTTAGAACTCAAACAATCTGTGGAAATGTGTAGTTCATAACCTTCATCGATGACTTTTCTAGATATTGTTATGTTTATCTACTTTCAGAAAAATCTCAAGCACTTAAAGCTTTTCAGATATTTAAGGCTGAAGTAGAAAAACAACTAGAAAAGAAAATCAAAACTGTTAGGTCAGATAGAGGTGGTGAATTTTATGGAAAATACACAGAGAGTGGACAACAAAAGGGTCATTTTGCCTTGTTTCTACAAGAACAAGGCATTAAGGCTCAATATACCACACCATATAATCCTCAGCAAAATGGTGTGGCTGAGAGAAAGAATAGGACACTTTTGAATATGGTCAGGAGCATGATGTGCACAACAGGCCTACCTAGGTTTTTATGGGGTGAGGCTTTAAGGACTGCAAACTATGTTTGCAATAGAACACCTAGTAAAGCTATAGAGAAAACTGCTTTTGAGTTATGGTGTGGCAGAAAGCCTAGCCTCCACCATTGTCATGTGTGGGGATGCCCCGCAGAAGCTAGAATTTACAATCCAAACATTAACAAGCTTGATCCTAAAACTGTAAGTTGCTATTTTATAGGTTATCCTGAAAAATCTAAAGGCTATAAAGTTTATGCAGCTCAACACTCACCAAGAATTTTTGAAACACATCAAGTAAAATTCTTGGATGAGAAAATTCACAATACAAGTCTTGAAGATTTATCTTCCGAATTTGAAGAAATTGTGGAAAATGAGCATACTGAAAGTATATTGCTTATAGTTCATGATACACAAGCAGCCATTAGTGTTCCAGAAACTCAAAATGCACAAGACCAACTTGTTGATCAAGAAATGCATTTTGCAGATGATCAAGCTAACCCCAATTAAGAAGGTCTCATAGAGCAAGGAAACCAACTTATGGGGGGGGGGGGGGGGGACATGAAGTTGAAATTGATCTTGCAGATGACAATGATCCAGTTACTTTCAATCAAGCTATTGAAAGCAGTCAGTCAAGTGAGTGGAAACAAGCTATGGAAGCTGAAATTGATTCCATGAACCACAATGCAGTTTGGGATTTAGTGAAACCTGATCCCAAACAAAAGGCTATAGGCTGCAAATGGGTATTTAAAACCAAGAGAGATGCAAATGGGAATATTGAGAGACATAAAGCTAGGTTAGTTGCCAAGGGTTTCACACAGAAGGAGGGTATTGATTTTACTGAAACCTTTTCCCCAGTTTCAACCAAAGACTCTTTTAGAATCATTATGGCACTTGTAGCTCAATTTGATATGGAGCTACACCAGATGGATGTTAAGACAGCCTTCCTAAATGGAGAACTCGATGAGGTTATTTACATGAAGCAGCCATAAGGATTTATCGAGCCTGGAACTGAAAACTTAGTCTGCAAGTTAAGAAAATATATTTATGGTTTAAAACAGGCCTCTAGACAGTGGTATAAAAAGTTTGACTCTGTGATTTCTTATTTTGGATTCATTGAGAATTTAGTGGATGAGTGTGTTTATCTCAAAACATCTGGAAACCAATTTATATTTCTGGTACTTTATGTTGATGACATTTTGTTGGCCAGTAGCAACTTAAAGCTACTTAAAGAAACCAAAGCTTTTCTGTCAAAGAATTTTGACATGAAGGATTTAGGTGAGGCATCATATATACTAGGAATAGAAATTATAAGAGATAGGGCACAAGGTTTGCTAGGTTTATCCCAGCAAAACTATATTGCTAAAATTCTGAAAAGATTTGGCATGGAGACTTGTGCATCAGGGGAGGTTCCAATGTCTAAGGGAGATAAGCTCACTAAGAAACAAAGTCCAAAGAATGAAGTAGAAAAGGTGGATATGGAGTCCAAGCCTTATGCAAGGCTTGTTGGCAGCCTAATGTATGCTCAGGTCTGCACTAGACCTGATTTATCTTTTGCAGTTGGCATTCTTTCTAGATTTCAGTCTAATCCAGGTCATGAACACTGGGTAGCTGGAAAGAAAAGTACTCAGGTACTTGCAGAGGACTAAGAACCACATGCTTGTGTATAGACAAGTGGAAAAGTTGGAGCTTGTAGGATTTACAGACTCAGACTTTGCAGGGAATTATCCTGATTCCAAGAAATCGACTTGTGGATATGTTTTTATGCTTGCAGGAGGGGCTGTTGCTTGGAAAACTATGAAACAAACCTTAGTGACAACATCTACAATGCAGGCAGAATTTATTGCAGTATATGAAGGAATGTGTGAAGGGCTATGGATTAGAAATTTCTTGATGCAGACTAGGATTTTAAGTCATATAGTTTCTGATGCTCTTGTAATTTATTGTGACAATGAGGCAGCTGTGTTCTTCAGTAAAAACAGTAAAAGGTCAAATAACTCCAAGCATATTGACCTCAAGTATTACAGTGTGAGGGAAAGAGTCAAGCATGGTGAAATTTCAGTATTGAGTATAAGCACAGACTTTCAGCTTGCAGATCCCTTCACTAAGGCATTGTCAGTTGCTGCCTTCAAGAAACATATTGAGAACATTGGTGTTTTGCCTAATTTAGGATCATGAGTTCAGTGGGAGCCTAATTTAGTTAAGAGCAAATTTTTATAAGTTTTGTAATTTTCTGAGTTCTTGTAATTTTGGTAGTTGTGATTTTTAGTTCAGTTATTATCACAATTTTATGTATTATTGAATTTTGATTATCAATAAAATTCTCGAGGTATTTCATTCAGTTTGTGTTGCTGCAGCTTTTATTGAATTTTTTTGTAATATTTTGTCTTGTGTTTTTGATTTACCATGATATCAGATGGTCTTGTAATTTAAGTGAACATGTTCTTTTAGTTAAAGTACAAGCATTGAGACCATCAGTGTTTTCAGTTATGCTTGAGTTTCATTTTGAAACATTCAGTTGGACCATTTAGGTATATGATCTTCTGGTAATACACAATGTTCATATACTGCATCATTTTGTTTTTAATAGCATATGTGAAATGCAGGAGGTTATGTTAGTGGTCTAGAAGTGCTGCATTTTTGTCAAAGTGTATGCTTTTCCTTGCTCTGCATAAGCTACTGTGTTTTGACCATGTTGAATGGATTTTGAGACTTTTCCTTATTCTGGTGCACACTTCAGTTGGTTGTAAACAAGTTGATGATTATTCAGTTTTGGTTGTCCTTGATAACTAGTGATAGTCCAAGTGGGAGATTGTTAGAACAAAGTGGACTTATCACGAGTTATCCTAGAGTAACTAGGAAACCATTAAATGCATCAATTTGAGTACAACATGGATCTGGAAAAGAATCAACCTAGATATCTAATGTGATAGTGTATTTATCATTGGATTAGGAATCCATTAATTGGACTACAAGAAAGTCCTAAACTGTGATGCATTAGGAATCTAAGATACAAGTCTTGTTCCATAAGGAAAACCTTTATGGGAGGATTCCTAGGACTTGAACTCATATAAATAAGAGGTTAGGGTCCCTGTTATCACCACCGTCTACAAGCATTGTGTTCTGCCCATTCAGAAGCTATAGTTGGTGAATAGCAGAAGACTTCAACCTCGTCTTCATCCTTGTTTTCTGCAGCTGCTACAATGGCCTCAGCTTTTGATGTCAATGGTATGTTTAAGGTTAATGATGAGCATGCTTGTGTGAGCTTGTTTGTAATTTAGTTTTACATTCATCACTTTAATATATCATTACATGTTTTCGCAAAGATGATGTCATTGGATAACTATGAAGTTCATTGTTCAACTGTGTATAGCTGTTGTATGATCTTTATTGCTAAGCTTTTGTCCAAATATGCAGCATGAGTCTTGCAATATATTTCTTTTGAAAAATACAGAAAATGCTTACATAAAATGTTATATAAAATGTTCTGGTGCGATATGTAAGAAACCTTATTTGTGATTATTATTTATTAACAATGAGCATAAACGTAGCCTTTGTTGAACTTCTCTACAGTTACTGTCATTCACACTGAATGCAAAATCTTTTGCCTCAATATCTATCTCTTCTTTCGCATGTTACAGGAAATGAGGGAAGGTTTTCTTATATTTCAATGACTGGAGTTGTATCATATGTTAGTAGTTTGATTGCAATCAGAGGATGGAAGAGAGTTTGAAGAGAAGAGCCTGGAACACATTAACGAGTATGATTGTCTTTTTGTCTTTCACTTTTGTGATTACTCACGTGCTTATCAATAACACTTTGCTTGGTCATCGGTTTACAACGATGTGAAGATTGAAAGTTTAAGGGGAATACCAACAACAATTAAGTTGTACTTTTATTAATGTTTATAGTCCATGGATCAGATGAGTCCACTCCATGATGTAGTAACCTTACTATGCTAAGGTACTTTTATAAATGATATAATGTAAGATGATATAGTGATTGGCAACTGGTTATTTGCGTATATGAACTGTTTGAGCTTCTGTTATGATGGAAAGTCAGCTATGCAAAAACGGAGGAGATGCTCATGCAGTCATGCTTTACCTTCATTGTTTAAGATTCTTCATCCTTTTTGATACCTCGATCTATATATGCTTGATTTATAATTCAAGATAAAGCTTTTTCAACTCAAGAGGATTTGTAATTCTATGTTTTATGATTTGTGATCGTATTACCTACACTCTGCCAGTAAGTAAAGAAAGTTTGATTAAAAAGTTATGCATATATTATCTTCTTCTTTAAGAAATCTAAAGTAACATTAAAGATTTAAAAAAATTGGAGAAGTTGCATGTTGCTTGATTTGAAAATAGAGTTTTCTGATATCGGCTGGATTTTGAATACAAATATGATGGATTAGTGTTTCGACAGAATTGTTAGTGCTATTGGTCCTTTGTTTCCTGGGGAGCAATTTATTGCACATCATGGATGCAGTTCAGTATTTCTGGAAATTTGGGAATCGGAGGATGAGTGCAGTCATTCTGTATTTTCTTCTGTGTGTAGTAAACAAATGAGCAAATGTCATCAGACTTGCATTGTTATATAATATACTTCATAATGCAGGTTAATATTTCCAGATAACTAGACTTGCATTTTGTACAGATTAACTAAACTAACATAGTATATCACTATGAAAGTCCCAATTATCTGTATACATGTACAGATTAAAGCACTGTATTAATTCAACCTTTCTCTTGCTCTTGCAGATAACTGAGATCGATCTTCAAGTTAGTAAGAAGACTTCACAGATTGATAAGCTGTTTGGGATTCTCCAAAGAACACTCATAATTTCTGAAATTTGAATGCTAAACAATCATACTTGGTGCTGATTTCAATTTCACATTTGTTGACTTATTGACAGATCAATTTTGAGCACCATTTGATTGTTTTTTTTTTTTTTCAAGCAGTGCACAACTGAGTATTATACATGTGAATATGATGATACCTGAGGTGGCTTTTCTTTTTTGATTTTTTAAGAATGGAATAGTTTCATTAACCATATATCTGTAATTGTACTTAACTTATTTATTCACATCAACAAAGCCTTACATTCTAAATTGTTATGAACAATTACATTCTAAATTGTTATGAACAAGGGACTTTTTCTAGTACTATATACGAAAGGTCGGTTGGCTGGTTGCTGTTGAACAGGCGATTTTGCCCTTCCCCTTCTCTTCTAATTTCACGTTTCTCTTCGTGTTTCAAACTATGTCTGGTGGGCACATGAGTCTTTTGGCAGTGGAAGTAGTCAAAAAGACGCTTCTGTCCTTCATTTTCTGCTAGAATTTCAGGTTATACTTGGTGTTTGACACAATGTCGGTTGGGCATATGTGTCTTTGCGCCCACCAGGTGTTTAGAAAAGCAAAATAGGAGGAGAGTCGGTGCTTTGCAGAAAAGGGAGTTGGAAGCTTCGAGAGACGGTGATCGATTCGATTGCTGTCTCTCTGAGACAGCGATTCTGAGAGCAAGAAATAATCGAGGTTTAGGTTTTGTTTTGGCAGTACAGAGGGAGGGAGAGAGAAACACTGAGAGCGAGGTAGGGATCGATAGCAAGATTTGGATCGGGCTTGGGATCGGGTAGGGATCCAAATCTTGCTATCGATCTTTGAAGAACGATCCAATTTGTGCGGCTTCTTTCTGAGGTCGGTTTATAGGGCTGGCTTATTGTTTTATTTATTTATTATTTATTTATTTATTTGTACTGTGATTGGGTCTGTTTATGTTGTTAATTGGAACTATATTTGTGTTTGAGTGCTGTGGAAAGGGATTTAATCACTTTACTGGGTATCTCATTTGATTGGGTTTATGTTTCGATTTTGGAGATATGATTTCTGGGTTTTCCATCGTTTTGTTTTTCAGTCTTTAATGGGTTTGCGGTTTAGGGTTTAGGATAATTCTTATGTCTATTTCATTTTAGGATAATTCTTATGTCTATTTCCGACTCACAGTTAATGCATTATCTTCCGTTTTGCTCTAATAACATTACCGTGTAGAAATGAGAAGCTAACACGTATGGATATGAACATCTTTTTACTCAAGCATGACTATTCAATTTTTTGATAACCATAAAAAGTACAAGTTAATTAAAAAAGTGGAAGGTCGATCCCAAAAATTGTGTTTGGGTATGATTCACTTGAGCATCCTACTTTAAACTAATTAGTATTCAAGAATATGTTTGTTAAAGTAGTAATGGACTTTCTTGTGTGTAGCAAACAAGGAAAAAGCTCTTTTAGAAAGCTCTTGGTTTTAAATTTGAATATGTACGGGATCAATGACTCAGTGTGACAAATTAGACCCAGTTTGAATTTGTGTCTCTTCACAAATTGAGAAGAGAATCCAACAATGATTAGTAATTGCTAAACAAAGCCTCATTACTTGCTACAATGAAATTAGGGATTGTAGAACAATGCAATCACAAATTTATATGAAAGTGGTTGATCATATACACAGATTGGCGATTAAATATTGTTCATGACCCAAGTACTTTAAAGATTTGGATCAAATTAAGTAGCATTACATGGCAATAATTGAGTAGTTTATGATTTGATCTTACTTTTAATAATTCTATTTGTTGTGCATAAAGCTAAAGTGAAATATTCTTGTTCTGCTTTTAGTCTTTTTTGGTGACATTTCTTTTTCATTCCTTATCGAATGGTTGGGACGATGGCAAATCAGAATGACCTGGTTGTGTAAGTCCATAAATAGAAACCAATGTCCATTGTTATAATTACCAATGGACTAATTTGTTGAAAACATCTGATTGGGGTTGGGAGGCACGTAAAACACGGTTACGTATTCATGTCTTCCAAATTCTACTAATATGTCTTCTTTCAGGTTGCACCAGATATGGCCCTTGAATTTTTGGCAGGAGCACCGTTTCAGCTCATGTACGACATGGTTAAGGTAGCGCTCTGGAATACGAAGTTATTCAGGTCTCAACTTAGGCAACTGGAAAACATACTCAAAATTCTCCAGCCTCAAATTCTTGAGCAGATAAGACAAAACAATGTGCAGCTTCACCTTTCAACCCTACACATAAAAGAGCTTCAGCTGAAAATTGAAGACGGTTTAATGCTCCTCGAAAAATTAGGAAGTATTAGCAATTTTAATGTGCACGTTTGGGGTTCCTGCTTTAGCAACTTGTGGAGGTGTTTCAACAGGTGGGCTTATCCCTTCTAGCTTAATGCCAAGAACCAGCTCTTTCAAATCAGCAACTGTGTCACTGAGAAGTTTCAGATTGCTGCTCACTCTTTCCGCAGAGTCAACCGAGGGCAAAGTTGATGAGGTGAGCAGCAATCTGAAACTTCTGACTCTTTCCGCAGAGTCAACCGAGGGCAAAGTTCAGATTGCTGCTCACTCTTTCCGCAGGCTCACCTGATCAACTTTGCCCTCGGTTGACTCTGCGGAAAGAGTGAGAAGTTTCAGATTGCTGCTCACCTCATCAAGTTTGGCCTCGGTTGACTTGGCGGAAAGAGTGAGCCGGCCAAGTAGTGACAGATTCTCCAACTCAATGATTTTTAGAAGCCTTTACAGCCCTATGATTAAATCCTCCAGCTGATCTGCGTATCTAGGCTTTAGACAGGAACCCCAAACGTGCACATTAAATTTGCTAATACTTCCTAATTTTTCGAGGAGCATTAAACCGTCTTCAATTTTCAGCTGGAGCTCTTTTATGTGTACGGTTGAAAGGTGAAGCTGCACATTGTTTTGTCTTATCTGCTCAAGAATTTGAGGCTGGAGAATTTTGAGTATGTTTTCCAGAATTTGAGGCTGTCTCTTCCAAATTCTGTCAGTATTGATGGAATCACATCAGTCTTATCAGCCGAAGCCTAGAAACTTTAGCAAAAGACAGATTTAAAAGCTACAGTTGCTTGCTTTCTCTTTATGTAGTAACTATGTTGATAGATTGGCTTTTTTTTTTTATGACAATGTTGATAGATTGGTTGATATGGTGTTACATATTCACATATTGATAGATTGGTTGCTTGCTCTCTCTTTATATAGTAACTATGTTTTGCAAAAGGCACCTCTTTACAGAGGGGAAAGAAATGTTGCAGTGACTTGAATTTGATTCACTCGGATGATTATATCGGTGCAAATTGAACTCCATTTTTAATTAATGAGCTATTTCAAAGTTAAACGGATTGAATCTTAGTTCGATTCGTGAGTAGGCCTGGACAAATAGAATTGAAAGATTTAATGGACCATATCGGAAACTACACTTGTTGATAAGATTACTTGTCTTTCACCCAACTCCACTACTATATTTTTAGAGCAATTCTCATATGCCATATTGCATGTGATGTGATGTTATTCATTCGACGCAACGATCCACATGCATGCCATGCCACCCAAGCCATACATAAATATAGACGAAATGGACTATATATGGTCCCAAATGTAGCAATTTCAACATCTTCTAGTTTGTAATATGAATGGTCGAATCAAGAAGAAACCCTACAACACAGTAAGTATAAATCTTCATCATTTCGTGACCACAATACATTTTCTTTCATTCTACCTTCCTTGTTTTACCATATAAATCGAAAACCTTGCTACTTTAATTTACAAATCATTAATACTCGTAATCAAGTAGAAAGTCAAGAGGATTGTCACGCGTTTCAAATTTCTTTTTCATTTCATTAAGATAGTAGTCTAGATATAGCATCAAAAAACAGAAATTATCATTTCATTAAGATAGTAGTCTAGATATAGCATCAAAAAACAGAAATTATTCAATGCACCGACGGTGCAAGTAACCCAACACTTATAAAATAATCTCAACCCTTGATATTTATTAGCAACCTTATTTTTAAAAAACAAAAGATTTATTTAATGCAATTTAATAATCCATTCATTTTGGTGCAAGTGCACGTCGGTGCTCTGAATCATCTTCCATAAAAAAAATCATCATTTCAACTAATGTTGACCGCCCTATCTTAATTAGCACTACTACTCAATTAATGTAAATTCTCATACCACAAATAATCATGTATTTCCCAACAACTATCTATAAATGTACATTGATGCTAATGCAGCAAGATATTTGCAAAGGCCAAATGGCATTGTATCCATTTTTACCCTATGCAGATGTTTAGTAGGAAAATAGTCTCGATGGAAAACAGATACTATAATCCAAGATTCGTGTTTTCTCAAAATTACGTTTGAAATTTCAATTTATTACTTTTTATTTTTACTATACATAATTTTTTTTTTCAATAAAATACATTCAGAAAGGGTTTAAGATCCAACTATGAACAATATTTACCTTCACCCAATGTTAATGCCAATTTGGTTGATTCGGCTAGTCTCATTTCTTGAGGTAATAGATTTATCATAAAAGTTATTCCACGGACCGAATCAAAATACATACGTGCAGTTCTCGAATGTAAAAGTGTAACATCGTAACAGTCAAATGATTCAAATAGAAATTTTTGCACAGAAATAGATTGACAGCTCAATTATGTGACTTAAAAGAAAAGCTGGAAGATGTTCAAGTAAAACCTTATTTTGTATCTAGCCCAAACTCTAGGTTACTTGACCTAGTGGTAATAGGGTTTGATTAGAAGAATCTAGAGATTCCTATTCAATGTATGATTATCTTTCCTTGTATGATTCAGACTCTATGCATTGTAATCCTCTATATAAAGAGACCCCTATTATCAATGAGAATACACAACGATTTTCTCTCAGTTCCCGTTTCCCTAAAACACGTTATCAGCACGAAAGCCCTAACCCTGAAAACCCTAATTTCGTAGCCCTAAAATTCCAGCATCCACCGTCTCACATATCGAAGCCCTAATCCCAAGGAGCCCAGAACCGGTGGCGGAACCGGCAGTCAAAAAATCCGAACGGCCCCTGCCCTGTGCCTGCCCCATCTGCCGAGAAGCTGCCGAGTCCTGTGCACCCCTGTGCCTACCCCTGCCGAGACACATGCCGAGCCCCTGCGCGCCTGCTGCCGAGACCTGCCGAACCCCTGCGCGTCTGCTGCCGACATCTGCCGAGACACTTGCCAACAACCCCTGCACGAGCCCTGCACAGCCCCCGCACAACTCCTGCACAGCCTCCTCAACAGCCCTGCACAGCCCAGCCTAGATCCGGCAACTTTTCCTGCGACCTCCGGCAACTTTTCCGGCCATCATCAACGACTTTTCCGATCAAGATTTCCGGCAACTTTACAAGGTAAACTTTTCTAAAAGTTCCCGTTTTTGAAGTTTTTCATTCTTTTCTTAGGGACTTGCAACCTCCCTTCTTCTACCCCCCTTTCTTCTTCATAGGGGAGACCAAAAGCCGAACTGTGGGGGTTCGTGCTTACTCCAAGCTTGGAGCTTGTAGTGTCCTCCAAACTTAGAGTTTGTTGAGAAGATAACGATCGACCACATACATCATTGTTTCGATCTAATCCAAAACTCCTCTTGGGATCAGATTTTCTTGGAAGAGACAACGCTCAGAAATCCCTAATTTCTTGGAAGTGACTACGCTCAGAAATTTTATAGTTTTTTGTGGTAGCCTTTCTTCGCTCCGAAACTAACCCTAATCTTGTGTTGTTTTTCAGGATGAGTAACCTGAACAAGTTGAACTTTGTTCCACTAGAGACAACTGGCGCAGGATACCATAGGTGAGTCCGAGATGTGCGCCAACATCTTAAGGCTGATGGACTTCTGGAAACCATCCAAGAGCTTAGTCAGAACGTGCTCACTGTTGAGAAAGCTACTGCTTTTGAAGCAAATCAAGCTAAAGCCATAATTCTCATGACAAGGCACATGAATGACGCGCTCCAAAGTGAATACCTCAATGAGGAAGACCCCAGAAAATTATGGGTGGAACTTGAGCAGCGATTTGGCAACGTTCGTGACTCCCTGCTTCCTGATTTAGAAGTGAGATGGCATAGCCTCCTCTTCTGTGATTTCAAGTCTGTGCTTGATTATAACTCGGAAGCTCTTCGTATCAAGTCTTTGATGGAGTTTTGTGGCAAAACTATAACTGATACGATGTTGATCGAGAAGACTCTCTCTACCTTCCCCGTCTCTGCCCTGATGATTTCAAAGAATTATCGGATTGATGTGAATGCAGGACGTATCACAAGGTTTCATGAGCTCATTGGCGCCATGAACGTAGCTGAGAAGCACGACAATATCCTTGTGAAGAACTATAATGCTAGACCCGTGGGAACCAAGTCTATTCCAGAGTCTAACTATAGTCGCGCCCCAAGGGAGGACGCAAGGAGCGAAACCCTAAGAGTAGGGACAATTCTGGACGTTGTGGTCCATACTCTCGCCCTAAAGAGGAAGGAAACCGCCAAGAGAGGCGTGCACGGAACCGTGGAGGTCAACGTGTGAAGAGAGGGAGGCGGAGCCTCTGGCCATGGTGGTGACGCCACCAAGAGCAATGGTCGTCCAAATCGCGCCCCAAAGGCGCCTCGATCAAGGGAGCCTGACCATAGTGATGTTTGTCTTCGATGTGGATCAACTGGACATTGGGCCAAAGCATATAGAGTATCCCAGAATGTTGCAGACGCATACAAGGCGTATCGTGAAGCAAGGGAGGCGCACTACATGGAGCAAGAAGATCAAGAGGATGACGTTGCTCTTAGGGTGGACGACTTTAAGGGCCAAGAAACTAGCGATTTTGATTAAGTCCCTTTATTTTCCAAGAGATGTAGGCAATTGCCATATTATTTTTGTAGTAGATGCCAATGGTATTAGTCTTTCTTCAAAGTAGGCGTACTCAATGTAAGTGTGATGTCTAGGAAGGTTTTGAGATTAGTGGTATTTAAGTGAGTCTCGCTCCACCGACATCTCTCTACTCACCTGGTCACATTTGCATTGGAATTATCGAAAGAAATTAGATGACTGCCATTGTTTTGCATTAGCTAGTTTATTGGATTAGATTTCCTTTGGTTAAGAAACAATGATGTAATTCCGTTTGACTTATTAATAAAAGTTGAGGTTTTTTCTTTATGACTCCTTTTTAATTACGAGCTTTTCTTTTAGGAATGGATTATGGAGAACTACAATGTCTTGCGGATAGGGCGACTACGCACATCATTCTACGCCATAGGCAATTATTCTTAGAGATGTTGCCTACATATTCCTCTGTGACTACGATGGCTGGGCCATCAGGTTTAGTTCAAGGACATGGAATGGCCCAATTCCTATTGCCAAATGGCACCTTGATTAAAGTCGCAGAACCTTATTGAGCTTTAAAGATATAAGAGCTAACGGATTCCATGCAGAAACACATACTGAGAACGGAAAATGGTTCTTTTGCATTACCTCTAATGATTGCAGATGGAAGCGCATCTTAGAGAGGCTTATGTGTCAATATAGTGGACTTTATGTCACTACAATTTGACCAATTGAATCCAATAATGTCATAAGAGAAGATCTCTTGGATTCAGACACATACTGGTTTTGGCATGACTGACTAGGACACCCTGGTCGTGATATGATGCTCCGTATACTAAAGACTTCACACGGATATCCATTCTTCAGAGTGAGAAGAAGCAAGAATCGAAAATTGATTCCCGGACTTAGCAAGATCGCAACAACCGCAGCCTCTGGCGATGCTGCTGTCTTGAGCCACCATAGGGCCGCCCACATCCCTTGTGACGACGCCATAAATGGCGCCACCCATGGCCATGACGCCATGGATGTTTCTCCCCATGGTCAAGACGCCATGGATGCCACTTTTCATGGTTCCAACGCCATGATGGGTGATGTAGTCACACACTTTGCTTCTAATAGCGCTACAGACACTCAGGCCCAACCAAAATCCTCATTGGTTCCTTCTAAGGCCCCTCGCTCATTTTGCAAAGCCTGTTCATTCGAGAAATTAGGACCGAGACCGTTCTATGCAAAAGATCCCAAAATACTCATTCCGTTCTTACAGAGAATCCAAGGGGATATCTGTGGACCAATTCAACCATCATGCGGACCTTTTAAATACTTTATGGTATTGGTTGATACGTTGACACGCTAGTCGCATGTCGCGCTGTTGTCCACTCGAAATGCTGCTTATGCTAAACTCCTCGCCCAGATTATTCGTGTACGGGCTCACTACCCTGACCATCCTATTAAGTCAATTCGACTTGACAATGCTGGAGAGTTTACATCGAAAACTTTTGATGACTATTGCATGTCACTGGGGATTGATGTAGAGCATCTAGTTCCCCATGTTCATACCTAAAATGGTCTCGCGGAAGCCGCTATCAAATGACTACAGATGATAGCACAGACATTGGTTATGCGCACCAGTCTCCCTGTTTTTGCTTGGGGATATGCAATATTTCATGCAGCGACACTAATTCATCTACGACCCACTGCAACCCAATCTTACTATGTGTTACAGCTAGTGACTGGGTACGAGCATGATGTCTCGCACTTACGCACGGTGTGCCATTTATGTGCCTATTACGCCGCCACAACGTACTAAGATGGGTCCACAACGACGAATGGGCATCTATGTTGGCTATGAATTTCCAACTATCGTCCACTATCTTGAACCCTTGACAGGCGATCTCTTTACCGCTAGATTTGCGAATTGTCACTTTAATGAGACTGTCTTCCCATCGTTAGGGGGAGATAAGAACACAGATGTTCAACAGGAACGACATGAATTATCGTGGTCTGTCCCCACTATGTCTCATCTCGATCCCCGTACCGCACAGTCCGAACTTGAAGTGCGAAGAATAATCGAGCTTCAGAACATAGCAACTACTCTACCTGATGCGTTTTCTGATGTTGCCAAAGTGACGAGATCACACATACCTGCTGCAAACGTGCCTGTAAGGATCGATGTCCCGAATACTGGACATAACGCCACTCCTGTGACACCAGGAGATGACGCCATTGCCCAGAATGGCAATAATGTGGCGTCTATGGCCGCAGGTCCCGCAAGGAAGCGCGGTAGACCAATTGGTTCGAAGGATACTCGCCCTAGAAAGAGAGCGAATGAGGCACAAACAAATTCTTTGATCATCGATGCTCAACATCCGTCCCATGAGAATGTTCCGGATTATGGTTATGTCCAAGAGACATCATTGGGGGACGCCTCAATATCAGAACCTATACTTGAGAACGTAGAAATCTCTGTAAATTACACTAGTGTACATGGGACGTGGGAAAGAAGCTCCATCATCGTTGATGATGTATTCGCGTACTCCGTAGCGCGTGAGATTATTGAGATCGATGACATCGAACCACGCTCCGTTGATGAATGCCAACGTAGAGCCGATTGGCCAAAATGGAAAGATGCGATCCAGGCAGAACTTGATTCTCTAGCGAAAAGAAAGGTATTTGGAAAAGTTATACCAATACCGCCCAACACCAAACCAGTTGGTCACAAATGGGTATTCATTAGAAAGCGTAATGAGAGAAATGAGATTGTAATGTACAAAGCTCGCCTTGTGGCGCAAGGCTTCTCACAACGCCCTGGAATCGACTATGAAGAGACCTATTCTCCCGTAATGGACGTCATAACGTTCCGCTACCTTGTCAGTTTGGTAGTTTCCGAAAAACTGAACATGCAGCTTATGGATGTGGTTACTGCGTATCTATATGGGGATCTAGATACAGAGATATACATGAAGGTTCCAGATGGACTTCAGTTACCCAAATCAAGTGGCTCTAAGCCACGGAGCGCGTTTGCTATAAGATTGAAACGCTCACTATATGGATTGAAACAATCCAGACGGATGTGGTATAACCGTCTAAGTGACTACTTGATTGGTAAGGGATATGTCAACAATGAACTATGCCCATGTGTGTTCATAGAAAGGACAAGTTCCGGATTTGCAATAGTAGCGGTTTATGTCGACGACATGAATATAATTGGCACCCTTAAAGAGTTAAGGAAACCGCTGAACACTTAAAATCCGAGTTTGAGATGAAAGATATTGGGAAAACACGGTTTTGCCTCGGTTTGGAACTTGAGCACCGTAGAGATGGTATCCTGATTTATCAATCAGCTTATACCCAAATAATGCTTAGGCGTTTCGACACTGACAAGATTAAGCCTTCAAGCACCCCAATGGTCGTCCGTAGTCTTGATCCAAAGAATGATCCATTTCGTCCAAAAGATGGCGATGAAGAAGTGCTAGAGGCAGAAGTGCCTTACCTAAGTGCAATAGGCGCATTATTGTAATTAGCACAATGCACAAGACCGGACATCTCATTCGCTGTGAACTTGCTAGCTAGATATAGCTCTGCGCCAACACGACGTCATTGGATTGGTGTTAAAGATATCTTTCGATACCTAAGTGGTACGATTGATCTGGGCTTGTTCTATATATCCTTACAGAGAGACGATGGATTCGGATCCATCCAATGCCTGGGATGCCACACATGGTGGACTGCGTTCCCTCTCCCCATCCCAAAACGATATAAGTGTTTTGGAAGGTTTTGCTGATGCTGGGTACCTCTCTGACCCACACAAAGGTCGCTCCCAAACTGGTTATGTATTCACCATGGGAAAGACTACGATATCTTAGAGGTCTACAAAGTAGACCTTAGTCGCTACCTCTTCGAATCATGCAGAGATTATTGCTCTCCACGAAGCAGTTCGTGAATGTATATGGCTTCGATCCATAGTTACACATGTTCGAAGCAATTGTGGTCTGAAGTCTACCACAGATGAGCCAACAAGCATTTATGAGGATAATACTGCTTGCATTGAACAAATGAAGCAATGCTACATCAAAGGCGACAACACCAAGTACATATCGCCCAAATTTTTCTACAATCAGCAACAACAGAAGCTCCTCAAGATCAAAGTAAACCAGGTTCGATCTGAGGACAATATGGCAGACTTGTTTACCAAGTCATTGCCCAAATCCACTTTCGAGAAGCATGTGGCAAGAATTAGCTTGCGGAAATTATCTGAACTCCCATGATTGTAGTCATCAGGGGGAGGCGCAGACATCAGGGGAAGATGTCTGCATGTTCGTCTCGAAGCATGAAGGGTGTATTGTGCTCTTTTCCCCTTCGACCGAGGTTATTTTTGTCCCACTGGGTTTTTGTTACTCGGCAAGGTTTTTAGCGAGGCAACGAGAGAAGCACCGCATTTGGGACAAGGGGGAGTGTATTCAAGTAAAACCTTATTTTGTGTTTAGCCCAAACTCTAGGTTACTTGACATAGTGGTAATAGAGTTTGATTAGAAGAATATAGAGATTCCTATTCAATGTATGATTATCTTTCCTTGTATGATTCAGACTCTATGCATTGTAATCCTCTATATAAAGAGGCTCTTATTATCAATGAGAATACATAGTGATTTTCTCTCAATTCCCGTTTCCCTAAAACAGAAGATATAATATCTCAAAAAAATCTAAAATTAACTTCAAATAAAATATAAAAATAGTAAATGGTGAATTGAAATATGAAATTTAATGCGCCTACGATGAGGGATTAGTTTGGTTTTGTTAGGATACTCATGAGGACTTTGGTCCCAACAGTGATTGAGTGAGCGTATTACTGACTCTCTAACGTAACCGACGTGATTTTCTACCTCACTTCTGATTTAAAAAAAAAAAATCTAAAATTTGAAAAAAAGAATCGGAGAAAAACGAAGAGGGGCATTATTTTCAGTCCACTGAAATACCGACAGAGAATATAGGTGGCAGTCACTCCTCTCTCAATCTCTCCGTATCTCTCTCTCTCTGTGTATCTCTAGCACTCGCTTAAACACAAACAGACGCTTCTTCTTCTATAAACAACAAAACCCTCTACGCGGCTCTCCTCTGTTCGCTTTAGCTTCTGCACATTTTGGTCTTCTTCTAGAGTCTCACTTTCTTCAACCCAAAACCCAGAACCCAAAATGTCAATCTTTAACTAAAAAAAAACTGCTTCTTTTCCTCTCCCTTTTCCTCTTCATCGCTCTCCCCTCCGGAAACACTCACATTTCTCACACATTTCGAGGCAGAGGTACTCTGTTGAAGGGTTTTGGTTCTGTTCTTGTCCGGAATGTAATTCTGATGAAAAAAATTGGTGCTTTATGGTTTGGTTTTGAATTTTGTTGATTTGGTTTTGGTTTTGGTGTAGGTGGTGATGTTGAGAGAGATGTGATGACAATGGATACAAGGTCTCTTGCGGATGAGAATCTGCAGAACTCATCTCTGATTCTGGCGAAGGAGAGGACTCGCAGGAAGGACCCTCTTGATGATTTTCATAAGTACACTGGTGGATGGAATATCAGCAATGATCATTACTGGGCTGTGAGTTCTTGCAACCTCCAATTTGTTTTCGTTTCTGGGTTGTTTGCTGGTTTTGTTTTTGTCATTTGGGTTTTAGTTCAATTTATGAATAATTGAGTGGAAAGATAAAACAGGGCCCAGAAAGAAAGACTGGGACTTTACATATGTAATTGATTGGTTGTTTTCCTTAGATATGTTGTGGATGTTTAAAACCAATCATTTCTGGGTCATTTGCTTGTTTACTTTTTTGACATTCGGGTTTTCGTTCAATTAATGAGTAATTGGGGATGGTCAAGTTATACTGATGTTGCTTAAGACCAAAATTGGATGAAGAGTAGAAAGATAAAGCAGGGCCCAGATAGAAAAACATGGACTTTTTATCTGTTATTGATTTTGCGGGTTTTGCTGATATTGTGTGGGGTCTTTTGTTTCTCAAATCCTGTTGTTATGTTTGTGATTGTTTGAAATATATGCGTTGATTTTGTTTCTCAGTGCGTATTTTAATGGTGATGTTTAATTTGTGATTTAGTCTGTTGCTTGGACTGCGGTTCCCTTCTTTCTCATTGCTGGTCTGTGGTTTGTGATCTTTGGGCTAAGCTTGACCCTTATTTGTTTCTGTTACTGCTGTTGCCCAAGAGAGCCTTATGGTTATTCGAGAACAGCCTATGCTCTCTCTCTCATCTTCCTTATCTTCTTCACTGTCGCGGCAAACTGTCGCGGCAATGTAACACTTCTCTCTCTCTCTCTCTCTCAATACACATACACACAGAAGTACAGCCTATAATTCATATGAACTGATGGTTTCCTTCAATGCTTTTCTGGTCATTCTAGTGTTGGATGCATTGTTCTGTACACTGGTCAGGCAAAGTTTCACAGCAGTACAACAAAGACACTCGATTATGTCGTGAGTCAGGCGGATACAACTGTTGAAAGCCTCCGGAATTTGTCAGGTTATCTTGGTGCAGCTAAGCGGACTGGAGTTGACTCCGTCTTTCTGCCATCAGATGTTCAGAGTAACATTGACACGACTATAACGAAACTCAACTCTGCTGCCTCTAAACTTTCTAATACAACTGAAAAGAATTCAAATCGTATAGATGATGGATTGGATAGCGTGTAAGTAAAATCTAAAAGTTCTTGAGCCTTGAACTTTGACCACAACGCATTGGATAAAATTTATCTTTTGCTATGTTTCACAGAAGACTGGCTCTCATTGTCCTTGCTGCTGTTATGCTCTGTTTGGCCTTTCTTGGATTTTGTAAGTCTTTCTATTCTTTTGATTAGAGGCAGAGATTTTGAAGATCTGACTATTAGCATTAAATTATTTTTTCCGTCAATACTTGTTGCAGTATTCTCCATTCTGGGGATGCAGGCTTGTGTATACTTGTAAGTGAATCCCTTGAAACCTTTCCTTTTTTATCTTTTTTTTTTCTTTTTCCTTTCTCATAAAAAGCTCCTAAACATTTATTAAACAAATGCTTACATACTTTATGCAGCTTGGTGATTATTGGGTGGATTCTTGTTGCGGGCACATTCATTTTGTGTGGTGTATTTCTTCTCCTCCATAAGTAAGTACTGTTTGTTATGATTACATCACATTATTTCCACTTTACAGTTTACACCTATATTGGATTTTCATCTTACCCTTCAATGTGTCCTTTAGATGTTAATTTTAGCCTGTCAGATGTAAACTAACTAATGGACTTTATTATGGTTTTATTTTCTCTATATTCTAGATAGTCATATGATTGTAGTCCCCGGACCTATTAGGTAAAAATTTTGATACAACTTAAATGATTCTGGGAGATAATTTATTTCTGTTTTTCTTATCCCTGTTCTTTTAGAGGCTAATGTTATAGACTCCAACAGAGTATATTAGTGCCCTAAAGTTTGGTTGCTTAGATGCATCTTCATGCATATTGATCGTGTTTGAATATGGACATGATAAACGTTTGAAGTTGGATAGGTTCATTTCCTTGCACATGTGTAAGCAAACTGAAGTATCCAATTTATCTGACGGTCGTGATGTATGCAAGAGATATTTATGTGAGGAAGCTGTATCTTCTAAGTTCTAACAGAGACTTATGATTCTTAGATACTCCCTCATTTGGATACAGTCTGAAATACGGATATAAAATTTCGTCAAAGAATTTTTTATGTAAACATATCAAGGGTTTATCACTTATGCTTGAAGCTCAATTAAATACGTCTCTTTTAAAGAAAGAAAAGAAAACAGAAGCATTTCAAGTCTTTCGATCGTGTTTGGTTGAATAGAAAGGCTGCTCTTAGATATTCTGTCCACCTGGAAAACTGCCCTAGTTTCCCAAGGAAAATAACAAAATAAAGTCATTTTGTTTAAGCTACTCCCTTCTGTATGTGCTTTAATAACTCTTTCCTAGATCATTTTGTTCTATACATGCATACATTTGGGGGAAAATCGATCCTGAAGTGGGTTGTTCACATAGTTGGTACTAGAGATGAACAGTAATTGTCTTTGAACTTTGAATGGATGAAATAACTTGTGGAACTCATGACTTACAATTTCATATCATCTAACTTGTTTTCGTATGTGCATAGTGTGGTTGCAGATGCATGTGTTTCCATGGATGAATGGGTCCAGCACCCCACTGCCCGTACTGCTTTAGATGATCTACTCCCTTGTGTGGACAATTCTACTGCTCAAGAGCTTCATCACGCACCAAGGATACAACCTACAAACTTGTGAGCATGGTAGACAAGGTCATCAACAATATCTCAAATCTTAACAATCCACCACCCCAACTTGGACCGTTATATTTCAATCAGTCTGGCCCTCTATTACCTGTTCTTTGCAACCCATACAACACCGATCTCACTGATCACAAGTGTGCCTCTGGTGAGGTGGGACTGCAGAATGCCACACAGGTAATGTTAATGAAGTATTTACATGCTTCCTTCAGTTTCTTCAGGTTTGGTAATATTTATGTCAGCATTGTAAGGAGTAACACTTTGAACTTTTTCTTGAGCAGGTGTGGAAGAGTTATGTGTGTAAGGTTAACACGGCAGGCATCTGTATAACTCCTGGACGGTTGACTCCCATCTTCTACGACCAAATGGAAGCTGCAGTAAATGTGAGTTATGGTCTGTATACTTATGGTCCATTCTTGGTTGATCTGCAAGACTGCACATTTGTCAGGGACACATTCACCGACATAAGTAATAGGAATTGTCCTGGCCTTCGAAAACATAGCAGCTGGATCTACATTGGGCTGGTAATGGTATCTGCAGCAGTCATGTTATCGTTGATCTTTTGGGTAATCTACGCAAGGGAACGAAGGCACCGCGTGTACATCAAGCAGTTTATGGCTGGAGGTGGAGGAACAGGGGGATTCCAAGTCCAAGACAAGGGTGCTTAGAGATTTCCATTACTCAGTGACTTGACCCAAAGAGTTTTCTGTACATTATGGCAGCTATCTGTAGGTTTGAGATTGAATTGTTTGATTGCTTGTGCTTACTCAGAAGTCTGAACTCAATGAGACATAGTATTAGTATTGTGGAGCTAGCATTATCCCTCGCGGTGATAAAGTCAGAACTCAGTGAGATAGATTAGTACTTGTATTATTTTCGAGCTAGCATTATCTCTCTCTGATTGTTGTTACTCTAAATGCCCATTGAAGCATGGTTGAGATAAATATGATATGCTTATACATTTTTTAGAAGTCAAAACATGCCCAATGGAAAGCCCCAAACCCAGGCAGAGCATGAGCGTAAGTTTTGAATTCTATGCGCTACTAACACGTGCTCGACTTGTTCTACACAAACACTGTTTCAAGGAAGCTGTAGTAAATGTGAGTGAGATATGTACGAAACAGAGCATAGCTCACTTTTACTTAATTTTCCATTGGAAGCTTTTTGGGTGCAGACAGAGAGCTCGTCCTCGAGTTTCAAAGTGAGCCGTAAAAGGAAAGACCCTCTGCAGATTTAGAGGGTCCAATCTCCCAAGGTGTTTCATGGAAATCAGACATGTCTTGGTTGTGGTGGTGGTGGTGGTTGTGGAGTCTGCTACTCTACTCCGTCGTCACACTTAATGGGTTTGTTGTTGGTTGAAGACGGCCATTATTATTATAACACTTGGAATTATCACACAGTCGCATTGCTCTCTCTCTCTCTCTCTCACTTGAAAAAGGCAAAGAAAATAGGAAGAACATAAACAACATTCAATCCAGAAATCCAGAAGAGACTCGATCAATTTTCATGGCCACTGAGAAAAGCGAGAGCTTGGAAATGGACCTGTTATCGTGCCCGGTATGCTATGAACCGCTAATTCGAAAAGGCCCAACTGGTCTCAACTTGTAAGTACTCAACTCAGTTGTCAATACTTGCTGAAAAAGGTAATGGCTTTATGCTTATGATTTTCTTTTTAGTAGATTCAACTCGGAAGTTCGAAGCATTTTTTGTGAGTTTTATTAACCCATTTGTCCAATTTGGCCATAGAATAGCTTTTTGATGTGTTTTTTCTAGTACATTGTACTCAAAGCTTGAAACTTTTTGTGTAAATTGGTGAACCCATTTGTCCAAAATGGACCAGTGTTTTGATTGTTGACAAAGGCAAAGGCTTTGTGTTAACTTGTGAATTCAGTTACTGTTTTGTTCTGTAATTGTAGGCAAGCAATATACAGGTCGGTTTTCGAATGCAAGAAATGCCACCAGTCTTATTCAAGCAATATACAGGTCGGTTTTTAATCAGTCAAAACAGTTCACCGGCGATCATGCCGCACCTAGTTCGCGAGAATCTCTTCATCGGCAACATCACCGACGCAGTCGACGTACTCCAGAACGGCAGCGCCACCGTCACTCATATTCTCTCCGTTCTCAGCTCCGCCTTGATTTCCTTCTTCTCCGAATACAAGAAGGGTCTCACCATCCCCACCAAGGAGATAACCAAGGTCTACGCCGGCGGCGGCGCCTCCGCCTCCGAGGATGATGGCTCCGGCGGTAAGCTGCTGTACTTGTTGGAATATGCGGGGAAGGATTTGAAGCTGGTGAGAATGGGGGTTCCTGTAAGGGATATGGAGAGTGAGAATTTGCTGGATTATTTGGAGGTGTGTTTGGATTTTATTGATAAGAGTAGAAAAGAGGGGTCTGTTTTGGTGCATTGCTTTGCTGGTGTGTCTAGAAGGTACATATTGATATCTCAATTCTCTCTTTGCTTTTCGTATTTAAGTCTTTGTTTGATTTTCGTTCCGAAATGAGTTAAGTTCAGTGTAGTTAGCTCAAGCAAAGAAGGTACCTTTCTTCGGAATACCGTGTTTCAGCTCAATTGGAACAACTTGTCATGTAGTTCCCATTTATCTTTCAATGCTATGTTGCTATTGGGATGGGAGCAAAGAAGTAAAGATTTTTCATTGGAGAAGTTCTAGACTAAAGCTAGACGATACTAGTGTATGACAACTGTAATAAATAGATGAAACTAGGACTTCAGTTTCAGAATGGATTATGAATCAAATTAGGGGAAATTTGCACAGTGTTTCAGTTGAAAAGCAATGATAGTGTAGGGTTAAAATTGATCCTTGCGAGCATAGCACCATAAATTGAAAGGGACTTCCTCAAATCCATCCATGTAGAAAATGACGGCGTTAGGAACATACAATTGTTGCTTGATAATGGCCTGATAAACCAGGTTAACAGTTTGACGGATGGACCGAAAAAGTGAAACAATTTGACGTACATAAGAGGCTCTTACAATAAAGTAGAATCTTATATTATATATTCTGCATATATAATTGACTCTTTTTTTCAAATTCTATGGGAAAGAGGAAAAATGTGGCTGATGCCTGCACTTTTTTTGGGGCAGAACTATGGACGTTTTCTGGTTTGTATGTGTGCTCGTTTTACTTTAATCACAAGGTCATCATGTATGTCATAAGATACAAATAGCTTTTTCAGTTTTCTGATTTGTTAAGCTTAAAAGGGTTTACACCCTTGTTTGCATGTGTTTGTTGCAGTGCAGCTATCATTACAGCATATCTTATGAGAACAGAACAGTTATCGCAAGAAGGTATGAGCAGATCATTGCTTAGTGCTGTCAGTCCATATATCTTTATCATCATCATAGGTGTTATATTTTGGAAATCCAACATAACTGTTTCTATGACTTGGGTAAATAGTAGTTTTTGGCATGCTTGAGTAGATAAACTTTAAACAGTTGAAGATAGAAAAGCTTTTAAGCCATTGGGATTACGAAATGGAGAGCAGAAACTGGACTATACATGCTCAGTTGCTCAAGTATTTGCCTTTCTTTCTTTCTTTGGAATAACTTTTATAAGGTCTAGAAAAACAAGAGCTTTTGAGTAGCTTGTATAATGTCCCAAGTAAAATAAAATGAATAATATATATGAGTAATTCAAGTCAACTGAAAGGATAGGAGATTGGGCAATCCTTTGTTGCTTCAGCATTTACCTGTTTTTTTTTTTTTGGGTTCTTTTTCTTACTTATGCATGCCTGCAGATGCACTAGGATCCCTGCGACAAAGCTGTGAGTTTGTTTGCCCCAATGATGGTTTTCTAAATCAGGTGATGCAAGGCTCTTCTATACGGCATTATTTACAAGGATAATACTACTGCATGCTGATTTCACTGTATATAACCTATCATGAATTTTCCATTTATCTTCTCTTTTATTATTTTTCAGCTAAAAATGTACGAAGATATGGGCTTCAAGGTTGATCATGCCAGCCCCATATATAAGTCTTTTCGTCTCAAAATATTGGGTACGCAACTTTTTTTCTGTTTCGCCTATTTTCCGGTTGGTCTGCCTCAATCAAGGATATTGATCTATATGTTATGCCTTCATGTCTACATAATTTTAGTTTTCCAACATTGTGCGAGCGAAATGTTCCATGGACACATAGAGTAGGCTCTAATGCATATGCTATTAATTGATAAATGTATCATGGTCTTGAGTATTGTGATATTCTTATTTAAAAATCCTTATTACGTAGGTATTGAGGAGCACTGACCTACCTAACGGGTTGTGTATCCTTGGAAGTAAGGCTAGCAGTAATCAGTGTTTCAATCCAAGTAACTTTTTTTCCCCTCAAAATTCAACACAAGTAGTTTGACCAATTGAAACTATACTGTACGAGACCCACGAGATGTTTTTTGAGCATCAGAGGTGTAATCTATCCAAATATATGCCTTGTCCCATCTAGGTTGGAGAAAATAAGTTAAAGAGAAGCGGGTGTGAGACTTTTCAGCTGATAAATACCGGAGGTGTGGGATACTTTCATGTCCTTTTTAGTTTCTGGTACCAGCTGGTATTGTATATACCAGTTTAAAGAAATTGAGGCAGCTATTGCTTATAATCTTTGTTCCATTTTATCTTAATACAATTCTTCGACGCTCTGGCCGTACGGTACATTTCACCTTATCTGCAGCACAATTTTTGGGGGAGGGGGGAAACATGTTTGGAGGCTGCGGTCTATATTTCTGATGACAAAACTGTGTTTTGGAGGCTAGTTGGGGATACTTTAAGGTTCCAAAAGGAAGTGAAAACAGTCAAAGGTTATAGTATAAAAGTACCATAAACAAGTTTCTCTACCAGTTACTTTCTTAACCTCTAGCTTAAAGTGACATAACCCATACAAAGACCTGATAAATTTGAATCAGCCTTTGCAATAAAAAGAATCTGAGTCTTTAGGGAAACTAACTTGAGAAATATCTACATATCCTAACTGTGATCTACTGTAACTTGAATATTATCTTTATAAATATTGGCTGCTCCTCTACCTTGGTAATTGAATAGTGGGGTGTGGGGGGTGAAAGGCCAAAATAAATACCTCACACAACAGCAGTAACAATTTTGGAAAGAATGGTAATTTCATGTGACTGTTCCTTTATGTTACCATGTCAAATTTTGTTTTGCTCACAAGACATATTTAGTTCTGCTTACTTACTCTTCAACCATTTTGATGGAAGTCTCGAATATCAGTGGCTAGTGTGAATTTCCCTTTCGATTGAAGAATTTTTGCCCCTTTCAGGTGAATCTTATTATCGCGGAGATAAAATAGACAGCTCTAAATTTGGTGCTGATCCTGGTTTGCCCAGTGAAGTTACCTCTCAAGTGGAATCATCTCCAATTGGAGGAAAAACTGGGACATCTGCATTTCGCTGCAAAAAATGCCGAAGACTTGTTGCAGTACAGGATAATGTTGTGGACCACATTCCAGGTCAGGGTGAGACATCTTTTGAATGGCACAAGCGGAAAAGTAGCAACTATAACAACTTTGAGGATTCTGAATGTTCATCCATATTTGTTGAGCCTCTAAAATGGATGACAGCAGGTAATTAGGTCTATCAATCCTTATTTCTAGACTTTTTGCTGGTCTATTATTTTGACGAGTACTGTTTTCTTAAGTTTTAACTGAACTACCTAGCCTCTTGAAAAGTGATTCCTCGGTTCTTTTGTCGCTTGAGATTAATCTATTTAGTTGCAGCCAAATTGTCAATTGTTGTTGACAAATTTAACGGCTTTTCTTGTTCATCTTTTTTCTTTCTATTTTGAAACTTAATAAAGCAGAACATTTTTTCTTTTTTTTTGAGTTTCTGTTCTTTGTGATTTAGCCTAGGAAATAATGTAATCTGTTGTGGTTGTTCTCTATCACCCAGTGGAAGAAGGTGCAATGGAAGGCAAGTTGTCCTGTGCACATTGTGAAGCTCGTCTGGGTTACTTCAACTGGTCAGGCATCCAATGCAGTTGCGGGAGCTGGATCACCCCTGCCTTCCAGCTCCATAGAAGCCGAGTGGACATGAGCAGCGTCTAATATCTGTGAAGATAAAGCCTTTGGGAGTTGAGCCCCCACTTCAAAAGATTAGTTCAAATACCTCCGAATGGTAGTTTTAAGTGTCAGTTACTATTTAACAAGATATATAGTTTTCAAGATAACAGCAAGCATAGAAGAACAGGAGGTTTTATGGTGTTTTTTGCACTGTTTGTAACCACAGAACCAAATTTGAGTAGCTGCAGCTTGAGAAGATGCTGCGCTTTTCCCCGATTTGTGTTGCATGAAATTTGAGTTATCATTGCAACAGAAACTGGTTTAATTACTTGACTGATCCAATATTGTGCTGATTGTGCTGTCATGTAGTTATATATTTGGCGTGAATTTTTTTTCTCTGACTATTGTCATTATTTGGTTTGGTTGCTATCTGAATTGGTTGGTTCTTGGAGAAGATCGATGTTACAGGGAAGTAATTGCTCCTTCTTGTGCTAACTATTTACATATTTCCTATGTTGTTGTCTGTTGCCCAGTTCTGGGCATGTGTTGTGATCTTAGTTGCTCATTTCTGGGCATCTGTTGTACTTCCTCTGTTCTATAAATGAAAGTTTTCTCTTGTTCAAGAGAAAAAAAAAAAAAAAAGCTTTGACCATTAAATGACAGCTATTCTCTTTATTTTGTTCAAACTGTTATGACGAAAGTTTGGCACTTCGTACGAGTTCGGATTAGAATGAATAGTTAGAAACATGAAGTGGCAACTGAGCTGAATGTAGAACTATGGATAAAAGTTCCAGTAAAAGATGTATGAATAGATGCTGTGGCTTCCACAATCATGGAACAACCATGAATGCACACAAGTTGCTTATTGATGTTTGTTTGGTGGCCTCTCATGAAAGTCCGGTGGCCTCTCTTAAACTCTTTATTTGATGCATTGAGGCCTTTCGAATGGTTGTATTTGGATGATTTGCTCATCCAGTTCCTCGACTTCTAGAGAAGTAGGATTCATTGAGCTTCGTATGATATTGCCTCAAGTGAAAAACCAGCTCTTTAAAGAGGAATCTGCATGTAATTGGTTCTGGTACTCATTTCTCCAGGAACCCCGAACTGCCAGATGCTTACAATAAAGTACTAAATAATGAAGAAAGCTTGGCACAACTGTACGTAAGTCATCATGTATTATCACAAAGTGTGTGCTAAATGCATATTTGTGAACTTCTCAACTGTTTATAAGCTATTCACTTCTGCAGACCTTTGGAATATGTATGTTTCGGAGGCCACATTTGTTTGTATTTAGGAACAGTACTAAAGCTTTATTGCTAGTTTCAACCTCATTCTATTGATGATCATATTCGAAGACCTTTATGCACCGGGAGACAACCCCTTGGTGGGTGAAAAAAAGTTGCTCTCAAATATTCTGAATGCGTCCTAACATTGCACCAGATTGTCAGGCGTTTTTAGCGGGAAAAATAATCATCAAGAGTTTCCGGTAAGGAAAATTCTACAATGTGTTAACGTATGACATGCATACAATTGCCTTAAAAGTGGTAAAATGAGTCATCAAAATAGTTATATTAGTCCTCAAAGTGGTAACATGAGTCCTTAAAGTGGTAAATTTTCTTAGTTACCACATGAGTTCTCAAAATAGTAATATTAGTCCTCAAAGTGGTAACATGAGTCCTTAAAGTGGTAAATTTTCTTAGTTTACCATATGAGTCCTCAAAATAGTAATATTAGTCCTCAAAGTGGTAACATGAGTCATTAAAGTGGTAAAAATAGTTGATGTATGAGAAATGTTAACATACCATAGCTTTACCCTTCCGGTAAATATGCAAAGTTGGAAATATAGACCGATCAAATTTATGTTTGAAATGTACAGTTCTTAATCACTAGACAAATTTACCAAGCCATTATTGCCAAGGTTCGTTGAAGGTTGCAACAAAATGAGGGTGGTCTATGGAGTTGCGTTCTTCAACATAAATATCTCGGAGGGGATTCTAGTGTTAATATTGATTATAGAAGCCCTGCTCAGTGTTCAAGCAAATGGAGGGGTTCGATGTTAGGAGCTGAGCAGCTTCTGAGGGCAGGTATGATTTGGAGAATTAGTGATGGCAAGTCCATAAACTTTGGACAGATAGATGGCTGGAATGGGGCTTTGATTGATGGTGTCAGTGATCATGCTATGTCAACTTAGATTTTCGCCAAGGTTTCTATGATTCAGAAACGATTGATAAAATTGTCAAGTTTCCTGTTGGAATTGAGGGGTATGGTTCTGATAAAGCTATTGGAATTTAACGATCTTAAGTACACTGGAACAGGAAAAGTGAGAGAGCATATCATGAAGCTTATTGAGATTAATGCTCAGCTAAGGGACCTCAGCATGGGGGTCACTGATGATTATGTAGTGCACACTGCACTGCATTCCTTGCCTAATAGTTTTAGCCAACTAAGGACCAGCTACAATGCTCAGAAGGAAAAATGGAGCCTCAAGGAGCTGATTGCCATTTGTGTAGATGAGGAGGACAGGATTAGGAAGGAAAAAGAGCCGAGCACCTCAGTGAACCTTGTTGAGAAGCCTAAGAAGAAATACCAGAACCAGTCTAAGCTCAAGCCTACCAAAACCATCTACAAAGGATCTACCTCGGGAGCAGCTAAAGCCAACAAACCATTTAGGTTCAAGTGCTATTTCTGTAAGAAAGTAGGGCACATGAAGAAAGATTGCACAGGCTTTAAGAATTGGTTGATCAAAAAGGGTAATTTTTCTAACTCACTGTTTTCTTTAGAAATTAATTTAGTTAATGTTGAACCAAAAACTTGGTGGATTGATTCAGGAAGCCCCTTACATATTACTAATTCTCTGCAGGGATTCATAAGGAAGAGAGTCCCAAGAAGTGATGAAGTGAACCTGTGTGTAGGCAATGACATGAGAGTGGCAGTCAAAGCTATTGGAACCTTAAAATTAGATCTTGGTTTAGGAAAGTTGTTAGTTTTGGATAATGTTTATTATGTACCTTCCATGAGAAGGAATTTAGTTGCAGCTTCTCTTTTGGTTAAATCTGGATGTAGACTTCATATTGACAATAATGGAATTATTATTTCTAAAGATTCAGTTCAAATTGGTTATGGTGTTATATTGAATGATTACCTGCAGTTAAATTGTTCACACAATCAACAAGAAATTTCTCTTGTTGAAAATAATAACATATCGAGTAACACTTTAACTGGTGTTAAAAGAACTAAATGCAATGAAAAGTCTGCATATTTGTGGCATAGAAGACTTGGCCATATATCAAAAGAGAGATTGAAAATTTTGGTTAAAAACAATATCTTGAATGAACTTGACTTTTCTGATTTACAAGATTGTGTTGAATGTTTTAAGGGAAAGATAACTAACTTAAGTAAAAAGACTGCATACCGAAGCCAAACACTTTTAGAGCTCATACATACTGACATTTGTGGTCCATTTAGAACTCAAACAATCTAAATATCGGTTGACCAATTCGATCGGATTTGAATATTATTATTATAACACTTGATGGGTTTGTTGTTGGTTGACCAAATCAAATGAATCATTATACCCTGTGGTTTCTCTCATGGCTAGAGATTTGCTAACAATTCCAGCTTCTACTGTAGCTTCGGAGTCATGTTTTAGTGCAGGAGGTAGGATTGTATCCAAGAGAAGGGCTAGCTTGAGTCCAAATACAATAGAGGCATTGATTTGCTTGAAGGATTGGAGTTTAGCAAAATCAAGGATGCAAGAGGCTCAGCGTGAAATGCAGCTAGCTGAAGAAAGGAAGCTCATTAGGGAAGGACGACCAGATTGGATGGAAAATAGTGAAGTTGAAGCTGGAAATGAAGCTGAAAATGAATCTGATGATGATTCTGAAAATGAGTCCCATGAACAGGTATATTGTTTTGGCTAGTTCATTGCTTCTATTTTTTTATTTTCAGTTTACCAAAACATGTTTTCTGGTTTTTTAATTCTTTATTTAAATGGGTAGGTACCAAGATCAGCTGAATCCCATGAGTTATCAACCAATCTGCAGCCTTAAATTTTCAACTTTTCAAGGTCAGTAAGTTGCAGTTTGCAGACTTGCAGTTTATGTGGAAAATAGTAATTGGATCCTTAACAATTCTTAGGATGCTTTTACATACAAACTTTATCTAAAGTTAGACTATAGTGGGTAGTTTTAAAGCTTGAATTGGTTCATTTGAAACTGTGAGTTGCTTGCTTTTTCAACCAATCTGCAGATTAGATATTTGGAATAAGCATGTTCAACTTTATGCCCAAGTAGAAATAAAACTGGAGTTTTGGTTATTTTGTGTAGTCCGTGCATTACAAATAAGTGGCTCATTTCAAGAATTTTTTGCAGGGCTGTACCAATTATGCAGGGCTGCAGGCAGATTCTAAGTGTGAGGTTGTGAGCGTCATTGATACCAAGTCTGAATGGAAGACAATATGCCTAATTAGATAAACTCATAGAAATTGTATTAATAATTTGCTTTCGTTCTAAGTTGTAAATTGTTATTCTGTCTTTTTATTTCAGTACATTAAAAGTTTAAAACGGGCGTGGGGATGAGCCTCCTAGTTCGGCTAGGTTCCAAACCCCTTAAAATGAAAAAAATAGCATCCTTAATATGAGATGTATCCATTTCAGCTCAAGACCTTATCAATTAGTTGAATGAGGTCAGTAAAAGTAGTTGCTGTGGACGAGGCTAAATATTGCACAATAAAATGGTCTGAGACTTGCATTATAGAAAAGCCCGGCCCGGCCCGTAAAAAGGTGGGCTACCCGGCCCGGCCCGTAAAAGCCCACAAGGCCCGCCTTATATGGACGGGCTTGGATCCGTTGATTTACAATGAAGCCCGGCCCGGCCCATTGACGAGGCCTAATGTTGCTATTGGGATGGGAGCAAATTTTTCATTGGAGAAGTTCTAGACTAAAGCTAGACGATACTAGTGTATGACAACTGTAATAAATGGATGAAACTAGGACTTCAGTTTCAGAATGGATTATGAATCAAATTAGGGGAAATTTGCAGTGTTTCAGTTGAAAAGCAATGATAGTGTAGGGTTAAAATTAATCCTTGCGAGCATAGCACCATAAATTGAAAGGGACTTCCTCAAATCCATCCATGTAGAAAATGATGGCGTTAGGAACATACAATTGTTGCTTGATAATGGCCTGATAAACCAGGTTAACAGTTTGACGGATGGACCGAAAAAGTGAAACAATTTGACGTACATAAGAGGCTCCGTTCGTGTAAATTGCAGTTTTGGATGCCTTAAGGATCACCAAATTGGCTGAAATTTTGCAGAGGTGATCTATACATTAGGACCTAAAAACTGAAAGGTTAAGATGTAAAAATGTGGCCAGAAAGTGGTCGAAAACAGGAAATCCGTACCGAAATTTCGATACGGACGTCCACACCTGAGAAAAATCCTATATATATATATTGAACCGTCGAGATGTGGATATGCGATCGAAAAGTACTATGTATTCAAAGAAATTTGCATATTTTAAAATATGTGGAGGTCCTTAGCAGAGAAACAGTACTGTGTGTGTGTGTCTATATATATATATATAATTGTCAGATATATTACGGAGGGTGGCACATGAGGACTTTTAAAGTAAGGATTATATGAGGAATTTTAAATCAAAGGTTTGATAACTTATATGTTAAAGAAATAATATTTCAACTAAACCTTGAATCATTCATCCACTATAGACTTTATTTACGTAAGTCACTTATTTACGTCTACTGGAAACCCAACAACCACCATTTTGACCGGTAATTGATCCATTTTTTAATCTATAATGATTGGCATCCACAAGTAACATCTCATAATTAGCTAAGTTTTAATCTCATACGGTAGTAAAAATATAAACAGAATTGTGGGTATGGACAACTGGTGCAGTGATAGCTCAAAAGCTAAAAAGCTAAGTGGCGAAATGACACAACAATATATATCAAATTTTGTCATGATGAATCTAGAAGAATCGATTTCAAAAGTTGAAATTATATCCATGAAAAAATATCACGTGGTGAAAACTTTATTCTTGTATAAAAAATTGTCAATACAAAGTGTAGTCACACCAATCAAGGTGCATCTTCTTTATGAAAAGACATTCATATACTACCTACCACAAGAGAAACAATTTTTTTTTTTTTACACCAAATAGAAAAGCTTCAATATGTACGTGAGCCCTTTAGAATGACGAAAAGGAATTGTATTGTGATGTAACAATTTGCTGCCCCTTATCGTCCTTCAATCATTGTAATGCTAGCTTCTTTTTTGGAGGAATTAGTATTCTCAGAATGTGGTTGATGATGAAAAGCTGAAATTTGGATAGTGAATAGAGGCAGCTTGGGTTGTGGACCATCTTTCTCACTACTTAACATCAAAGCTATATCCACCATGGTTGGCCTATCCACAGCATTGTCTTGTACACACAGAAGCCCGATATGCATGCATTTCATTACTTCCGTTGAGGAATATGAATCGCCCAAAATTTCATCTACCAACTCCAACCCTCTACCTTCATTCCACAAGTTCCATGCCTATAAGGGTTCATAAAAAATAAGGTTTAAGCTATATGAAAGAAACTGCTCATGAGTTCACATTTTACAGTAGAAGTTAAAGTATGAACTTACATAAGCTAGAAAGCCTAGCTGTTGGTCATATAAACAGAATCGGGTATTCTTCTTACTGCTAATAATCTCCAAGACCAAGACTCCGAAGCTGTAGACATCGGATTTTTCAGAAAATATCCCCCCCATGGCATACTCTGGAGACATATAGCCACTGCATGGCAAAACTAATTATTAATTAGTAGGTAACCAATTGATCATGTTGGGGATTAGTAAGGTAATTAATGATTAATCTTACCGTGTTCCAACAACTTTCTGAGTATTTTCTAGATTTTGTGTTCCTTCAATTATTCGTGCTAATCCAAAATCTGAAATTTTTGGATTCATTTTTTCATCCAAGAGAATGTTGCTGACTTTCAGATCCCTATGTATCACCTTCACATACGAATCATAATGGAGATAGAGAAGCCCTCTAGCAACACCCTGAATAATATTAAAGCGAGTCGCCCAGTCAAGAACTGCTCTCTTCCTCGTATCTGAAAATAATTAATGCACCAAGTTAGAGTCTAATCATTAATGGTTGTTCATAAATCATGACTCCCATGCATGTTACAATGAAATGTCATGAGAATGCTACCCTTTCAAAACTGTTTGTAGCCTTCTTTAATTGCTAGGAAATGCAGACACAGTTGTATGACAAGTAGTAGTGAATGCAACATAGGAATCTGAACTGAACAGACAGCAGAGATTATACTGTACAAACATATTCAATATCTGACAGTATGGGCATGGATCTAGAAAGTAGTCAATTAATGATGGATTGTTTGTCTCTTGGTAATCTATTTCGTGTGAATCTATTCATCGCTTTATGTTAGTATGCAGTTGTGATTCCAAAACCCAAATTATGCTAATTATAAGGTTGAATTCTTCAAACTTTTCTATTCCTTTTCTTGTTAAATAAGAAAAAGACAGGTGAGATCTTTCTTTTCAAAGAAATTTTAATCATTTCCCCAAGTTCGACATTTACAAACAGCAAAGATACTTTCATTGAAATAGGTGAAGATGACTTTTTGCACCGCAATATATTGAACATAAAACACTAATGAAACTAACCGAATAGAAAAGTATCCAAGCTTTTGTTTGGCATGAACTCGTAAATCAGTAACTTCTCATCCTCTTTAACACAGCAACCCATGATCCTAACAAGATTTTTATGTTGAAGATTGTAGATCAACAACATCTCATTCTTGAACTCTTCAATGCCTTGTCCTGAGCTACTAGATAGTCTCTTTACTGCTACTTCTTTCCCGTCTTGTAGCATACCCTGTAAACCACGAGCTCTACAATTTATTAACTGAAGTCATGTTTGTTTCTTGTACTTGATGAAATGTATGAAAGAGAAAGCACCTTATAAACTGGGCCAAATCCTCCTTGCCCGAGTTTGTTTGCGACACTGAAATTCTTTGTGGCAATTAGTATGCTATCAAAATCATATATCTGTAGCTCTAAGGGATCATGCTTTCCTATATATTCTAGGAGACCATCTCTTGAACTCTTAATCATACCACTCGATTCAAAGTTCTGAGTCTGTCCTGTTTGCATATATAACATCAAGCAGTGAGTTTGAGCGAAACAACAAGCAACATCCAGATACCAATCAATAAAACAAAAAAAACAATAATAATCCTTTTATGAAGTTATGCATGAAGAGATAATGTGCCAATGCATGAATTGGTTCATCTCTTACTCTTCTGGTTAGCTCGCCTCCTGTAAAAACCGAATACTATGGCTGCCAAGATACTCACAAAAACAATAGCTGTAAGGCTGCCAATTAACTTTATTGGCTTTCCTTCACCTAAGAAAATTAAAGACAAGAAAAAGTGAACTTATTATACAAACACAAGCATGAAAGAGAAAATTAAGAAAATATATTGTTGTAAGAGTTGTGCAAGCACTACTATTAGTTACCAAGTTCAGAGCGTGCTAGGCGAATATAAAGATCTACTCCGTCGACAGACGCCGAAAACTGTTGTATATCAATAAGATCTTTGGACCATACCAAACACCCTATATTATTAACAAATGCATAAGCAAGGCAAGAGCAGTTGTTTAGGCAGCGTAATTTGCAATCGTTGGACGTTTCTTTAGCATTGAGAGCAGTAATGAACTCATGAGAATCTGGTATTTTCAACCTCACCGTCTTCCAAAACCCATCATCATCAACTTTTTCTCCTCTTGATGAGACTGACTTGTTTGTTTGTCTCTCACAAAACAATTTTGTCTGCCTCATACACCCTCTTGTCCAGTTTCCTTTGCTCCATTCCGCATTTGACTTCGGTACAAAACCTTTCAAACACTTACAGATTGGAGATGCAGAAGATTTGCAAACTCCAAAAGGTCCACAAGCTCCATAGATGTCACATGGATTCTTCGGAGTCTGCCAATGATCATACCACTTCCCATCATTCTTTGAAAATCTAATCCTCACTATTCCTTCTGGAGAGATGTATATATATGCCACAGGTTTGTCATATAAACTATAAGAGAAATCCACTGTGCCCTGCTTTAAGTTATCATCCACACTAAAGCCATTTATATATCGACGATCCATTTCTGGTACACCAATGAAACTCGACTTATCCCATGGACCACTTCTCCAGTAGGGAATTGAATGTGAATCATTTGATCCATTATTGATCCAAATGAACACTTGTGACGGCGCCTGTGGGGCCAATCCAAGTAAGAATTTCCCTGGTGATGGATCATTCTCTGCTTTCCAAGAGCTCAAGATGTGCCCCTTTCCAGATTTATTGTCTCGCAACACCATGTTTGGCAAGATTGTGTCACCAGGATAATCAAAGCTCTTCCATAACTCAGCTCCCAGATGATCATTGACAACAAAGTTTCCATTATCTAAGAGAACTGCAGCAACTGAACTAGTATTTGATGATGACACCAAAGAAGCAATATTAGTAGACCATATAGAGTTTTGTTTCCCATCTACAAGCTTCAGATTGCCATTGCTAGTAACTGTCAAACTCGCTGAGGTGTCTGCAACTGCAAGAGGCTTTTCTCTGTTGGCCACCCATACAACTTTACGCGGAGATATATCTTTGTGCCATATCCCCACATACTTCTTACCAGAGTTATTAGGACTGAAGAAGCCTAACTGAAAAATGTGGCCAGGGGAAACTAGAATTTGTCTCTGCGCTAACGGTTGCAAAAGAGTTATCTGATCAACTTCAGCACAATGATAATGTGAAGGAAGCAAGCTGAATAAGAAGATGAAAAGGAAGAAGAACATGGAGCCATTTAATAAAGCACAAATGCTTCTGGTTCTAATGTCCATGGGCATCCCAATAGGATTTAAAACAGTAATGAACATTAAATGCTACTCTTATGTATAGTGCTCAAGTCCAAGTTCAATTGTTCTCAAACTTCTGTCAATATCGAAGTAGACGCACATTTTGAAGCTTGTGAATTTCCTTGCGTAAATTGGGGACAAAGGTGACTTGTCTAAACATTCAACGATCCAGAATTTTCACCGTCCCATCAACCATTGTAAGAACAATCAGCAGGTTGCTATAAACCTTATCGGGCCCATGCAAACGTCACAGTATTCCTCTTCAATGAACCACTCGCGTGGGTATATAGTTTGAAGTTGAATTAAAAGGTTTGACAGTGCGTAGTCCGTGCGATCCTCTTTTTTCGTTTTAGTCTGATTAGTCAACAAAAGCATTCTTCTCGAAACCGTGAAGCAAAGTGCAAAACACACAAACTCAATAGGGAAGTCGACTGTTTCCACATTAACTAGATACACAAACTTAATAGGGAGTAAAGACTGGGGCACTAAGGAGTAGAGACTCCAAAGTCAAGTCCTTCTAGATTTTTGCGAATCCGGTAAGAGCTTCATAAAAAAAGCCTTGAATATTTTGAAGCAATTCCTCAAATATTTTGTCTTTTTATTTATTTGCATCTTCTTCACTCCCTCGGCATCTCACGACCCATGTAATACCCTCTCTTGGACGTTTTAACAGACTCCTTATCCTCAGATTGAACAAAAGAAAGAAGATAGAGCAGAAAACAAAGTGCTATTGTAAAGGAGACTAGATAAAAATCATTTTTCTCGTGATATTTGCGCTTTAATTTGGAAATTCTATCAGACGGACCAAACTGATTCAATTTTTTGGTCTTTGCTTTTTTTTTTTTTTTTTCTATTTTAAAGAAGAGGAGAAATTGTACATACTTACCTGTCCGAACAAGGATGAATTGATTTTTTGATTGCCGAGGCAGTGCCTCTGTTTCACAAGGTTGCTCTGTTTTCATGACTCCTCATAACAACCAAAGATTCCACTTCATGTTAACATGGGTCCTATGACCCTACGACGAATGATGAACATAAGAAAATGAAGAGAAAGATCATAAAAAAAGTAAACATATATTACTTGAGGAAAGGACGAAGGTGGACCCTGCACCAAGCCGAAATTCGGCGCGTGACCGACACGCGCGGTTACTTAGCCGCGGCTGGTTATGCAGAGATTTGGATGGGTACACGTGATAGATCGATTCAAATCGATCGCGCCTTGAATGAAGGCAACTTCCCTCTGTTGGTTCAGTTCAGTTCAGTTCAGTTCGACTCCCTCTCTCCGCCTGAAAGGATATACAATTGTCGCCACCACAACAACCATGAATCCGACGGCTGCGATCTCCTCTACCACACCCCCTCGCGCCACCTCCGCCACCGTGACTCCCTCACGGCACTTCAATTTCTTTGTTTCTATTGAGTTTCGGAATAATAAGTTTCTGGGTTGTCTGGTTTTTGGGTTTTTTCGTTTTGTTGAATTTTGGGTTGTTGGTTTAAGGAGCGTGGAGCAATTTCAATAGCAGATTGGCATGATGGAACGAGGCTGGACCACAGGGGATTTGGTTACTCTTTATGGTGATGAACAAGCTATTGATAAGAGTATCTGTGAGATTGGGGATGGTGAGTGAGTAGAGTAACAGTTTTCGTAAATTGATTGGGGGTTTTGAGGTTTCTTGGAAGATAATAGGCTGGGTTTCAAGATTGGGGTTTTGAGGGTTGCAGGGTAAACAAACTTGATCCACTTCACAGATAGTATCATTGGTTGCAGGGAGCATTGAGCGTACATAATGGAAGATTGGCCACAAATGGAACCCACGACCTCTTTCACTCGCCATTGAGTTCACGCGCCGAAATTGACCGTGGTCCACCTACACCAAGGTCCATAGTAGAATTTTTGGTGATCTCAATGCTATGCTGGAAAGATAAACTTTTTTTATTTTTTATTTCCAAGTAATTGAAATCATGCAAGAACCAGACCCAATCCCTCACCCTCCTCCGACTCGTCTGCTCCACCGATACCCCAACTGAATCCCCCCACCCGACCCGCAAACCCCAAGACCCAGGCAGCTGTGTCGGGTTCGGAGCCCGGAAAAGCCCAAGGACATTATCTGCAGAATAATGGCCAATCGGGGATGGACGACCTCCAGATTTCCAGATCAGCGTCTCATCAACTCCAGATTTCCTGCAAAAACTCAAGGTACTCGTGAAGTGAAAACTTTTCAATTGATTCTGAGTCTCCCATTTTCTGGAAATTCCAAATGTTTTGGTTAATTTGATTTTCAGATGCAACTGATTTCAGTTTGTATTACTTGCATGGATCTTAGATCTGCAGGTAAGGGCATCTCTGTGGATGTTGAACACATCAATTTGCATTGATCTTAAGTGGATCTCTGGAAGTCTTTGTTTTCTATCTTATTCTCTGATATCCCTTATGGGCAAACGAAGAAACAGTCTTTTTTGGGAGATTGAGAGATTTGGGTTATCACTTCGGCTCTGGTCAAGCATGTCAAATCCCCTTTGCATCTGGTACGTGTTTCTCTCTGAATTGGTTGATTGGGTTTTGGGTGGTGTTGATTTGTTTGACTTCTATTGAAGATATTATTTTTGGGTTGTGGTTGAGTTTTGTGGTCTTTTAGATCTACAAGTAAATAAATGCCTCTTTGTGGCTGTTGAACACGTTCTTGGATCGATTTGCTAATCTTACTGGGATTGTCTTGCAGAAATTCATTAGATGCAAACAAAGACTCAATCTCTACATAACACAGTGTTAATGCTCAAAGTCCGGCGGTAGCCGAACCTTCGTTTAACGCGGGTCCGATGGGCGGACCGCTACTCTGTGGACTTGATGGTCTCCGCTAGCTGTCAAATGAAAGACAGGGCGTCAGAGGGAGACCGCGTTGTGTGGTCTTCACTTCTCCGATGCCTAAGTCAGTTGATGCAAATAGACAGCATAACAATAAATGAGTAGTAAATGCGTAATTAATGAAGAGAGAGGAGAGAACATTTTATAGGTGAGGAGGAGGCTGATCTTCTCCTTGTTTTCGATGTGGGACTGATGTGCTTTAGTCCCTAGCGTCAGGAGCTTCTGATGCTATCTTGGCACGGCGCGTGGCGGTGATCTGGGGGTGATCCGAGGCTCAGGCTGTAGCTCGCCTGGCTGTGTATCCGTAGGCTATTCCTTTGGCGGGAATCAGTACCTCTGGCGGTACCATGAGCGTAGCTCATTATAGCTAATTATGCTTGTGAATGTACATGTATGTACACACAGGTTGGATCTCAAGATTATTCCTTCAAGATATGGAGAATGACCATGAAGAACAACCTTTCAAGATCTGCAGAATCACCATGAACAGGGATGACAAAAATCCCCAGCGGGGCGGAGCTTCATTGGATACCCGCCCCTAATGGGGGGAGAATTTGGGGACAAATGGGGAATGAGGATGGGGATCTCCAATCCCCACTATCTAAGATTGGGGATGGGGCGGGGATGGTATTGTGATCCCCATCCCCAAACCCGCCCCAATAATATATACATATATTTAATTTATATATATATTAATTTATTTTTTATAATATAAATCACAAATATATACATTTACTACTTTACTTTAATAGCTACACTTTTACTTTAATGGTGTTTTGACTTTTGCACTCACTATCATAAGTTTTATGAATTTAATCATGTTTTAATTTTTTTTTGGTAGATGATTTGTACTAATGAATTAAAAGGCACGCCTCACTCTAAAAGCGTGAGGCGGTGAAGAAAGTGAGTGTGTTTCGCTGCTAAGGCGTGGAGGTGTGAAAGGCGGAGAAGGCGCTGTGTAAGGCGGAATAGGCGAACGCCCAGAATTTTTTTTTTTAACACCAAAACGACGTCATTTTGGTGTTATGAGAGAGAGAGAGAGAGAGAGAGAGAGAGAGAGAGAGAGAGAGAGAGAGAGAGAGAGAGAGTCAATTAGGTCATGTTTTGAAAGCAGCTAATCATTTGGAAGCAGCCTCTTTCCCGGCTCCTTCACTCTCACAGCAGCCCATCCCAAATTCTCAATAGCTTACTAAAAAATTTGATAAAATCATGAAGAGCCTATAAGTTTTCTCAAGAATTTGGTTCTAAAGGAGGCTTTTTGCAGAATTGGAGCAAGAAATACATTTGATTTGAAGAGAGTTAGAGAGTTGTTGTTCGATTTGAAGAGAAAGAGATTAAGATATGATCATGCTTCGATCAACTTTCCTTGTTTTCTTTGGATAGTTTCGTGTTTCTTTGTTATGTGCAATTGGAATTGGAATTTGGATTTGTAATGCAATGTTTGATTCACTACCCTGCAATATTATGAAACAGGGTTCCTTTTGATTCACTTTTTTTCCTTCCTTTCATTCCTCGATCATATGAAATAGGATTCCTAATCGAAAAGCTTCGGTTACAGATTTGGGTTTCTTTCTTTAGCCGAATGATCACATGAACTCTCTCTCATTTAGACTTTTATAGAATTTGTTAGGAGTGGGTTATATCTTTAGGGGTTCACCATTACATGACAAAATCTTTAGTGTGAAATTAGCTAATAACAACTAATTGCTGGTCTAGGGATTAGCTTGCGGACTCTTAGTTGTGCTTTTGGTTGGCTTTGTTGGTTCTTGGCTTGATAAGTCTCTTACTGGTCCTGTTCGAGAGCTGAAGAGATCACATTTGGGAAAGAGTTCTTTCTGAAGGTTCAGAAATAGAGTGTCCTAATAATTTTGTCACCGTAGAAATGATTATTGGTTATTTTGTCAATTATATTCATGGTTGTCTCCATTTGTTTTAATTAACTTTTGTATATTTTGAACACGGTTTATGGCATTGTGTTTTGTTTTTATGGCATTGTTTTTATTTTTATTTTTTTGACATTTCTTTCATGACATGTTGTTCTGTTTATAATTGGCATTGTGTATTTAGTTGTCCTGCTCCCACTTTAAATTGATATAAGTTTTAAAATTGTGTAGTGTAGGCACAATGAGTTCTATTACTAGTGGGACAACAAAGAACGATCATGCTTGGCGATGGATTAAACAAATTCCCGGGGCGTTGAAGTACTTCTTGTGTGCATTTTGTGATCAAAGAAATACTGGTGGCATATTTCAAGCAGCATTTAGTTGGCACTCATAAAAGAATCAAACCTTGTAACAAAGTTCCACAAAATGGGAAAGATTGGTGCACTATAGCACTTAAAAGAAATGAAGAAGAGAAACGAGCAAGGATTAAGGTGCGTCGGGAGATAGGGGGATTGGAAAGTCTAGAAGAAGAAGATGCTTGGTGTTTGGTGATTTTGTTGAATCATATGGTTTTAGTACTTGCTTATTATGAATAGATGACAATTTATAATGTTCTTTTGGTTACAATACATGTTCTATATATACTAATGATTACATAAATACAATTCATTTATACGTAAGGCTTACGCCTTACGCCTCAAGGTGAACGCCTTGCTGAGCCTCTCCCGAAAACGTTTCGGCTACGCATTAGCCTTTTAAAACATTTTTTGTACTGATATTGTATTACTGTAAGAACTGTTTGGATGACTTCTCCAATCAACTGTTTGCCTTGCATATATAATAACTATTCTAGTTAGTTATATTGTAGAAATTATGTAGTATATATTTTAAATAACAAAATCAATAGCTACAAAAACCTATTAACTATGTATATTACGTACCCTCTTTTTTTTTCTTCCTTTTTTTCCCCTTCTTCTTCTAGCTACCTCGTCTTTCTGATCTGATTATATGTAGGTATTAACCAATGGAGGCAGTAGGTTTGAAAAGAAAAAATGAGACGCAGCCTTCTCCAAATTCTAGCGAACCCTAGCCGCCATGGCTGGGGATCTAAGCAACGCCGATCGGCATCACCACCAAGCGGAATCTTCTCCGCCTCTCGCTGCCTCCTCGCGGTGCCCCAACATCAATCTCTTTTGACGAGCCCCCAACCAGCTGCTGGGAAGAAGGATGGTTTTGCAACTGCTGAACTCTCACGTTGGAAAAGGTTAACCAGAGAGGTTTTCAGTCAAGATTTTGGTCGAATCCGACCAAATAGAGCGCGGCTCAAGGTCGGTGATGTGCAGCCATCACAATGGAGGTCTGGCTGGAATTATGTGGAGCAACTTGAAGGCCAAGTCGGCGGGGCTTGCAATTACAAAGCCAGTGACCACCGAGTCTGCTGGGGCCGTAGCGATGATGCATCGATCTAGGCAATGGAAGGGTTCTCCGGCCCACAGCGGAGCAACTCTGGGGTTTCGATTTGCAAAGATCGAGTTCTGATCTGATGGCAGCGCGATGGGCAGGACCTTGATGGCAACGGCAGTGGCTGCAGACAATCTGAAAGGAGAGGTGATGGTCCAGTTGGAAGCCGAGATTGCGGCGGATGAGAATGAGGGGCTGCCCTCTCTTGGAAGGGTGCCTAATGCAAAATGGATGCCTAAAACAGGCTGGGTGCCGAAATTGGTCTTGGGGTCCGCACTGTTTGGAGTGTTTTGGGTGTCTAAAGCAGTTGGGAAGGATATTGGGTGTATTGCCCAGGTTTGTACCCAATTGATAGCCTTTGGTGTTCTAGGGTTTCGTATTTGGGATCCCGGAGGACTATTTCACATAACTATGCTTTGGTGGTTTTTTAGCCTACAGACTATGATGTTTCTTTTACATTTTGATATTGGATCATTCTGGAGCACCGCAATTGAGCGCATTGGCAAAGGAAGTTTTTCACACAAAATTATCTCTTTGTAGGGTAATGTTGTAATTTGTTAGGCTCCTTGTTTAAGTGAGCTTCGATGTCTGAAGTGAATGGTGCATGATTCCCTTTTGCTGGGAAATTTGTAAGTGTCATTCTGGTCTGCGATTATCAATGAAATCTTCATTTACTCAAAAAAAAAAAAAAACATAGCCAGGTCATACACCAAGAAAATATATCATTATATAACATCAAATTCAAATACTGTATAGTTCATTAATTTCTCTGATCTCATTAATTTGGACTACAAAAACTCATAACAAGTAGCTATTTAGCATTTACATAAAAAATTAAAAGAACAACACAAGATTGATCTTTACTAATTGAGAAAAGCCACCCAATAAGACTAAGTTGTTAGGATCCCTGGGATCCAAGTCCATAAATGACATTGTAAAGGAAAGGAAATAAGAGAAAGCTAAAGGAAATAAACAAGAGAACTAAACTTCAATATTCTCCAATAATCCTTACAGCAATGCATCCCTACTATTTAAGCAACTGGGTGTAGAAATTACCTAGAACCCTCTATATGGACCATGGCCCAAAATGATAAAATGTAACACGGCCCAACAAAGCCCATGAGACAAAAATAGCCCATGACAAGAATAAATTCTTAAAGAGGCTTCAAAACACTTTCACCGAAAGCACCCTTGGCACCTCGAATATTCATAGCTCATCAACTTTCTTTTTCTTCTTTTTCCATAACTCATATGTTTCGCATCTCCAGACATTTCATGTAAATACTCCTTAACAATTTTCTTCATCAACTTGCTCTTTGGCCTGTTTCTTTTATCACTTGAAGATGGTGGAACCTTCTTGCAAACCCTAACTTGCCGGCTCAGTTTCCTGTCATCTTCTTTCTTCTCAGCCTCTTTCACTCTCTTTGATTTCTCCTGGTACAACTCCGACCAATTAAACTTGAGATTCCACTCCTTCATTATCTCTGAAACTGAATCGGTGGATTCAATTCCAAACTCCTTCTCATAGAAACTCTTCCACAGCTTATCAGTCACCGGACTCAGATCTCTGTCTTTTGTGGACTTCTCTATATGGATCAAATGCGTCTTGAAACAGTGAGGTAAGATCTGCTCGAGAAGATCCAAGTCCATGTCGCTCACATCGCTGAGAAACATCCGATTGTTTATGGCCATACTGACGTCAGCGAAAGACAGAGCCTTTCCCTTCTAATCATCGGTGTTAGCTTGATCCATTACTCAGTTGCTATTATGTTTCCGAATGAGATTGGATTTGCAGTGAGTAAGAGTTTCCATTTGGGTAAGTGGTGGATAATTTATAGGCAAATTTTTCCATGTTTTCCTTTTCCTTGTGGGATTTGGAAATGAATCCGTGGATAGCTGGGACTTATGCATCACAACGTCTAGTTGAAGATCTTTTTTTTTTTTTTTTATCGTTTTTTTAACAAATTACATATAAGTTATTGAAAAAAGATGACTCAACAAATACATCCTTTAAAGATTGAATTAAACATATAAGGACTAAATCTTACAAATAAAGACAATATGCTCTCCACTTGCCACATGTCATGAGTTAATTTACTTTTTTACCCTTAACTACTTCTTTTGACTTCTAATCCCTTTATAAGGACTAAATCTTACAAATAAGGACAATCAGCTCTCTACTTGCCACATGTCATGAGTTAATTTAATTTTTTACTTTTAACTACTTATTAGAAGTCAAAAGCCCTTTATGTTACTTTTTTTTTTCCTGAGAATAATCCATTTATGTTACTTCTAAAAAAAAAAAAAAAAAAAAAAAAATCTCTTCCTTTTACATGTTGCTAAGAGAGAGAATCTCAGAGCTCTTCATCAAACTTCCTTTTCTTCTTTATTGCTAGCAGCGTCATTTGCAGTAACAGTAGTAGTATCAGGAGCAGTAGCAGGAGCAAGAACAGGAGTAGGAGCAATAGCAGTAGCAGTAGCAGGAGCAGGAGCAATTAGATCAATTCAATTTGAACAGTAGCAGATCATATCATTGACAGTAGCTGATCATATCATTGAATCAAATAGCA